>NW_009611164.1:43240-58284 GCF_000690535.1 Cariama cristata | reverse complement strand
ACGCATCTATTTCATTCCCATTGGATTGATGGCCATCGTTTATCCATTTTCTTTATTTGAGGGGAAGGGGAGGGAATAATTTGACAGAAACAGTAATCTGCTTGAGAAAGCCAAAGGCTGCTTGATATTAATACAGAGAATGATTAATCAAAGAAAGAGTAGTCCTGCAGTAATAAGCAAAGGACGAGGTCATTAGCTTGGGTAGCAGAGACCAGGCAGCACTTAAGGACATGCACCGGGATCAAGAGTGAATAAGGGAACCGCAGGAGTTTTCAGCCCTTTAGACCATGGTAATGGCCTTACTGGGTTAGATCAAAGATCCCTCTAGCTCTGCAGCCTGTTGCTGACACTGGAAAGAGTAGTCCTGCAGTAATAAGCAAAGGACGAGGTCATTAGCTTGGGTAGCAGAGACCAGGCAGCACTTAAGGACATGCACCGGGATCAAGAGTGAATAAGGGAACCGCAGGAGTTTTCAGCCCTTTAGACCATGGTAATGGCCTTACTGGGTTAGATCAAAGATCCCTCTAGCTCTGCAGCCTGTTGCTGACACTGTCCATTAGCAGATATTCGGGGAAGTATAGGAAGAGGGGAGAGTTCAGAGTACTCCTTCCCTGCTATATACCTTTTCAGCAGTTAATAGGTTAGGGACCTTGTAAGCATATAAATCATTGTCTTTAAAAACCATTGTGGGTGTATCTGCTGTGAAAGTGTCCAATAATTTATCAAACTATCTTTACCCTTGGCCTCCACCAATGAGTGGCAAAGAACTACCCAGTGTAACTGGGCATAGCGTGAAGTAGAAACAGTGATACAATCCCGTCAGTGATGCTGTTATCCAGGCCTGAGAAATATCGGGGCAGCAAGCACTCAGTGTTTCTTTAGTTCCTTACTTCAGTTTCTGTTGAGGACTGAGAGTCTGTCTGCCCCCCCCCCCCCCCAAACCGGCCACTACAAGCTTATAGACGGCATATGTGTTCCAGCAATCAGGGAGTGGAGCAGGCATTGTTTTTACTGTGTACTGGTGCTTCCAAGCCAGTGTCTAAGGGGATTGGCCGGGAGATGAATGCAGGAGACGGACGGTCAAGAACAGCAATAGTGTCCAAAGAGGAAGACAAGTACAGAAGGTGATAGGAAATGGAAGGACTGGGTGATATAAAGAGTGTGAACCAGAAAGGTGAAACCAGTTTTGAATGACCTGCTGTTTTTATCCTTGGAACAGGCACTCCTGAAAGCAGTCTTGCTTTTAGTGCAGAACAGAGTGATATGGTGTGGGTTGTGAGCTGCAAGCCCAGTCCTCCAGGGCTTTGGGGGATCAGTAGGTACCAGTCCAGTCAACCTGTGGGTGGTTCCTTTGCTCTGCAGGGGATTTCACCACTTGTGTGGTCCTGACTGGAGAGCAGCCTGGCTCCTTGTCCTGCTGAGCACCCCTGGACGTGTGAATGAGCCCTTACTTCAAAGATAGATGAGGGTCCTTGGATGCTGCTTCCGTCTGGACTTAGACATCCACAAGGATTTGAATCCTGCAGCAGGGTCTGCCCAGGCACTGCAATCAGTGAAACGTTGTGCAGATGCAGGAACTGACCCATTGGATCCAGCCATAGGAACAGGGACCCTTCTGGGTCAGAGTCGAGTTGCAGATAAATGTGCCTTCACAGGCCCAGGGTTCATGTCTCAGCTGTGTTGCACTTGCAAGGAGAGAGCTGAATGCACCCAAGCCTCCTAGAAGCTCCCCTCCCTTTCCGCTGTGTATATTAAATACAAAGCATATTTCATCTGTAATAATTCTTAAGAGTCAAAACAAGAAGCACATTTGTTCCATCTATTTTTAGCTTTGCCACTTGTTTAAATCTTGGGTGCCTGACACTGCTTAGATCTGTGATAAAGGCAGACAGCAAGAACTTTATCGTGCTTTGATAGGGCTAGTTTTTGTCAGCACACTCCTTTGTCATCAGCCTTAGAAGGCAGAAAGCTGGAAACCATTCATGGGGAAATAACTGAATCTCATTGTGCTGAAGAAAGCAAAAAAGAAAGAAACACAAAAGACAATAAAAAATGAAAAAGACCCTTGAAACTGATTGAGGCAGTGCCCTCATGATGAGGGGTACCAAGCCCTGGAAATGACTCAGTCTTTTACAGCGTCAGGCCAAAGAACAGCTCATCTGCTTTGCACAGGGGAACAAACACATGCCTAAATCCTGCCAGGAAAGCACAAGGCCTGGAGATGGTTTTCTACATCTCTCTCTCCTACCTCAGACATATACGCTAGATTCCACCTAATGGGGAGCAAGATACTAGCATCTTCTATTCAAATCAGATCACCAATTCCCTTCCCCTTCACTTCTGTGATACCTTGTGAGGACAGAAGCCATCTTCTTCCTGTCTTCTGCAAGAGTCCCTCACTCTCAGCTTCTCCCTTCTTGTAGTGAGCAGAGAGCCTTCTTTCTGTAACCTCTTCTTCTCTGTTACCCCCAGCAGATTGAGAGGGAAAGACATCTATCCTGCTCCTGCCAGGTATATTTTCCAGTACCATATAGTAAGAAAAAGGTGGGCCTTGGATCAGGATCACTCTGCTGTTTGCCAAGAATCCCGTAACTGTTTGCCCTGATTAAGGCCTCGTGTTCGCTGTTTACCAAGGACCGAACCAGCAGGATGTGGCTCACACAACCTAACAGCAACTCCTATGGATGTTGGAGGAGTGCTGTGAAACCCCTGCAGGTACCTGGTCCATGTGGATTGCTCCTGTGATTGTGCTCTTTGCTCTTTGCTCTTTCTAGAGAGAGAAATGACATTTTCCCCCAGCTCAAAGGGTATGTCTCTGAAGGGAGGGGTAAAGGACTAATTGCTATTTTTTTGCTTGTTTCTAGTCTGTAGAGTCCTCCCTGGGCTCACAGCACCCTTTTACCTGTCAGGCCCAGTTTCTTCAGGTTGCTGGAGTAATTCTGACTTCTCTTGCACTCTTCCTGTGGTGCATTGTAGTTTCAGGACTTCTGTTGTGCAGGCAACAAGCCTGCATTTTCAAGTGTCTGGACTTAATAACTAAGGGAGACTTGTGCTTGGTTTGCATCTACTGAAGCAGAACGTGGTTTTACAAATTCAGCCCTAAATGGCTAATGTAATCTGAGGCTTAGGCATACTGTGCCTCCCAGTGGCAGTGACTCTATTTCCGCATGTGTAAATGCCTGGTAGACAGTAAGGAGGGAAGAGCTTCAGGTTTTACAGATGATTTGGAGCCTGTTGAGGCTTTTGACACCCTAGAAGAAAGGTTGTTTGGAGGCAGTGCTTTTGCAGTGGAGAAAGGATTTTCTTGTTCTTTCATCTCTTTTCTGTGAACAGCATTGATGTGATGTGAAAGTTTGGATTCCTAGCTCTTGGTCTCAAACAACCATTGAAAGCAATCGATCCTACAGTTCTGTGGTTGAATAGGACTTCTACAAAACGATGGTTTATTTTCCTGACACAGTAGACACAGAGCAGTGTCATGTGCTCCATTCCTAGCCTAACTCGTGCTTCATAGGTACATACGGGTCGGTCACTCAACATCTGTTTGTGTTTTGTTTTTTTTTTTTTTTTCCAAACTGTATTTGAGAGAAGTGTTATGAGCTCAGAATCACACTCTCAGCTCCTACAATCAAGTTACTAAACACAACCGGCCAGTTTCATCATTGTATTTGCAAATACCTAATTTGTGCTTGCAATCACATCTCTTGTTTCTACGCAATTAGGTGCATACAGTTTAGAAAGCCAGACCTCTTTAAAAAGTAAACAAAACCTGATGTAACTGACAGTTTGGTGAGCCAGTTACTCCATGTCTTCACTAAAAAATAAAAAGGGAGAAAAAAAGAGATAAAGTACATTCTTGAAGGGAGGCCATGAAGCTCAGTTTCTTAATATTTGGTAATTATCTTTAGGTGGCAAAGAGAAAAATGCATTAAGACACATGCAGTGTTATGACTTGCACTGAATAAAAGTAGCATTTGTCAAGAATATGATATACTGAAAATGACTGTTACTGTTATAATGCCATCAGCCAGGGTAGCTGTGAAGGATTTGGTTTTATGTCTCTGCCTTTAATTTCATCATGATTTTTAAAAATTCCCAGAGAGCATTGCAGCTGCCTCAACATTAAGAGCTTTGAAATAGAAATGTGGTACTTCGCAAGATACAGCTGCAGAGGAGAAAAAAATTTCTCCAAACAACAACCCCAACATTTGGATTGATTAATCTACCAAGATCGTTATTCGTATTTAAAATTCATGTTGTTTAAACTCAAATCTGTTTGCCTCCCAGACAATTTATTTAGTTATGTTTTTCCTGAAGTGGTAACAATTTCCAAGATCTGCATAAAAATGAATACTGCCCAAGAAGCTCAGCAGCTCCTGCCGCTTGATTCCTACTTGTTTCAATATCACAAATTGAGCCACTGAAATTGCTCTCTTGAGGCTCTTTATCCACAATGATGTAAATAACTATTCCTCCTTACTTTGCCCTTTCTGTAGATGCTTCCACCATCTTTGGCCTTTCCTAGGTATGGGGGATTTCATATCATCATTATTAGAGGTTGGAAAAACACACAGCGTATTTGCACGTGTCCAGGTATATAAGACCTAGGGGAGCGATAGGAGAAGCTCAGCAGTTCCCAGATTGATTATCACCCACCCTAACACTGCTGTTACAGAGCATGTTTCTGCTCCCTTTGCTGCCAGTGCCATAAAACCATTGCTGTGTCATGAATTTAGTAGACTCCTTTGCTGTATGGGTCTTGCGTTGCAAAAGCCTGTCTGTAGTTCAGACTCTCTTCCTGCACCTTGGATAAGAACAAGGGAACCTCTCTAATCATTCTCATCAGAAAAAGGGGTCTCAGAGAGGGGTGGCCAATTTTTATTGTCGCAAAATCTGCTTAAGATGTGGCTGAGAGCTGCATCACACCTGCTGTGAATTGAGAGACAAGGGGAGAGAACTCCTTTGCATGACAGGCAGGATGACGCATGGTGCTGGTCCCTGCTCAGCTGGTGGTTGGGCTCAAAGTAAAGCAGTCCTTGCTTGCTCTGCACTCCCCTCAGCCAGCATGGATTTCTCTAGGAGCCAGACCCCCCCCCAGCATGGCAGAGGCCACGCACAGGAGCCCTCCTTGCCTGCCCCACATCTAGAGAGGCCAATAAGAACAACTCTGAGCAGACCTAAAGGTGCCTGACTCAGGTACCATGCCCACCTCATGGCTGCACTGAGCCTTCCTCCTGGCTCCACCTAGGAGCTGGCCCTTCATGAATGAGGGTATGGCAGGTATTTTTCTGGGAGAAACTCAGTTTTGACATTATCTGTGGCTGTAACCCCATGTTGGCTTTCACATATGGTACTGGTGAGACGTGGTTAGGCAAGGAAACAAAAGAAGAGGAGAAAGCATCCCTAAAAACATCAGCCCGCATCAAACTGGAAAGGATTTTCCTTCCAACACATCCTGTGAGAACTCACTCCATAGTGCCTCCATCCGCAGGAAGATGAGAGGAACGTGACTCCTGAAAAAACCTGTGCTACCACAGGGGTGTTCCTGGAAGCACAGCATGAGAGCAGGCAGTCCCAAAAAACAGCGTTTCAGACCTCCTGACATGCTCTGATATCCAGGGGATTTCCTCCTGCGGTCTGTAATATTCCTGGATTTTGAAGAACTGTTATCCCTTCTAGTCCTGTGAGGCCATCTAATTTATAGGAAAAGCAGAAAACAGGAAATTGTGGCATTTCCCAGCCCTCTCCCATTTTTCATGCTGATGGTATAATTCCATTTTCATGATCTAGAGAGAAATACATCTTTTGTCAACTGATTATCATGTAGCATTTAATACTACTCACGTCATTGACTCCTACAATCATGCAATATGCAGCCAAGCATGCTTTAGCTCCAGTATACCACTTACAGAAACCCAGCTGGATTAATATTTTATTCCTTATTTTAAAAGAGCCACCCAAGGTTATCTCATCCTGTCAGACCATACTTTTCCCCCTTTCTAAATAATTTCTTTGCCCTCATATTGTTTCATTTTATTTAGCAGCTCTCCATTTCTCTCCCAGATAATGTATTCCTTGAAGTGCCTCATCGGTCCTTTCAGTTTGTCTGTTCTTTGTTGATGACATTCATGCACCCTAGCTCAAGTAGGCTACAGCAGCTTTTTCTTCTCTCAGAAGTTGACTGCAGTACTTTAATAAGTCCTATAATCTCCTTTTTTGTAAAGAATGCAGATTCAGTTTACCTAACCTTTCTAAAAACTGCTGTGTGCCTGAGTCATCTCTGTTGCCCTCTAGTACTTTTCCATAATACCCTTCTTTTATAAGGCAAACAGAAAGGCATACAGGATCTCAAATGTGACCTCACATGCACTTAACCAATGCTATAACAATTTCCTGTGACTTATAATTGATATCACAATAATACTGTTTCCCAGGATTTTGCAGAGTGGTGGGGTTACATTCCTTTTCCTTGGGGGTTCCCCCACATTTACTCTTCCAAGCTGGCTCTCTCCCGTGCTGGCCCACAGTCTTCTGCCACTAACCATATACTTCCACTGCCTCCTCATGCAAGTCTGCACAAGGTATTGGGAACATGCTTCTCTTTAAACTTTCTGTATTGGCTGGTAGGCATCCCTCTTAGACAAGTACAGCTGTCACTTTCCATATATCCGGCTTCATGTTGAAGGGTTAATGTTACGAGGGTCTTTTTTCACTCAGGCCTGTTCCCCATGAGTTTGAATACTTTCAGAGTCCAGTGCTGCCTGTGCTGCGATAGCAGCAAATTAGGTATTTACTATTATTGACAGTCTTTCTGGACAGCAGATGATCTGAGTCTCTTTCTTCTGAAGCAGGTATTGGATATGACTAATGGAGAATTAAGTTACAGTTGCTCTAACAGTAAGGAAAGGAGTAAGTCTGGAATGAGTTTCAGTAGTTGTAGAAGTTCAATGCAAAGTAAACCTATACTTGATGCCTTCTATAAAGTGCAAGGAATTCCTGACCACTTACCTCCCAGCAAACCACATACTTCAAAGGATAAAATCTGGCTCTTTGTGCTAAAAAAATATATTACCTTTTTTCCAAGTGACTCTTGGCTTTTGCAAGTCTGAGAGAATGATTCTATAAAGAGTAATTCTATGGCCTATTACCACTCACTCCCCCAGGTATTAAACCAGGTATCTCTAGCCTCAGCATTCTTGAAGGCAAATTTCAACATGGATAAAGGGAATCCCTTTCAGTTTTACAAAGTAATTGTGCACGTTTATCTAGACACTCCAGATTGTAGGCTCCAAGTGCTATTAACCTACAAGGCAACCACTTGTGTGTATACGTAATGTGCTTTTCTGGCTTTCGTACTTGAACAGTAAGTACACAATTATGCACCCATACACACGGCCTCCCTGTATTCATATAATTATACCCCTTGAGTAGACATTAAAGCAGGTATGTTGCTTGTTTTGTAAAGAACAGCCTGGCTGGCTGGCTTAAGAGGTACTGACTGAGGTTTTGTTCTTACACAGTGTGTATGACAGCACTGCAAACAGATCACAGGTCTACAGCACATACATAGGTGAAAATATGATTTGTTCAGAGTGTGATTGCAGCTCACAGTCTCTAATCACTTCATCCTGAAGTGTACTTCTTATATAATTATCGGGAGGCCTGAGGTGACAGGGCAAGAAAGGACACTTGAAGATGTGGAAAAATGACCTGGGATCTATTCAGACAAAGGAGCACTTGCTGATTAATTTCAGTGGAACCCTGTGATTCTCTTAGACTTACTTAGATGACTACTGCAAACCATGCAAACCTAGCTAAGCAGGACTTCAGTGAGCAGTATTTCACAGCTGAGGTTGGCAGGCTTCTCTGGAGATTGTATAGTCCAACCCCCCTGCTCAAAGCAGGCTGCTCAGGCCTGTCCCATCACACTCCTAGTGAAAAGGCTTTTTGTTTGTTTAAATCAAATTTACTATACTTTAGTTTGTGCCCACTGCCTCTTGTCCTGCCACTGGGCACCACTGAGAAGTCTGTCTCTATCTTCTTTACTTTCCTCATCAAATATTTATACACACTTACAAGATCCCTCTGAGCTTTCTCTTCTCCAGGCTAAATAATCCTAGCTCTCTCAGCCTCTTCTTGTGTGGCAGATGCTCAGATCCCTTTATCATTTTTGTGTCCTCATCTACAGGTAAAGGAGTTGTTCTGGTGGCAGCATCCACATGCTTTGCTGGGGCCTCCTTAGAGCAGGTGAAGGAGTGAGCACCTACTGTGTGCACACACAGGAAAGCTAAACTAGGTCTCCTTAGGCTCCCTCAGTAGACAGGAGCAAACTGCAGTTGCTTTGTGCTTGTGAATTCCTGAACTAGTTTTTGGATTTGCACTACCAGTTTGATTTCCTGAACCTTTAGTGAACTTCAGCTATGCTTTATTCAGGGATGACTCAAGTTAAAAATATGCATATTTTTCTAGCTATATTTCTGGGAGTTGAAAACTATCCCTGAAAACCTTGGCTGCCTCAGATGAATGCCCTTTCCCTAGACTCAGTCCTTGGCTGGCCTAGATGGACATAGCTGCACTGACATGAGTAAGTGCTCAAGGAGCTGGGCTATTTCGTTTGGTCCCTTACCTCATCTCACTTTATTTCCTTCTTCTCTTTCATAAATACAACGTTGGTTGCCCTCTGACTATGCAGCATATCACTCCGCCTTTCCTCCACCCTTTTGTAAGATTTTCAGCCAGATCCTTAGCTGTGGTAATAGCTCATTGCTCCATTGAGCTCAGTTTGGTTTTATTTATCAGAGCTGCACATTTCATTTTAAGGGAGCTGTGCCAATTCATAACAATTGATGATTAGTCCTTTTTTTTCACCTTTTGCTACAGCATCTCTCTTGTTAACATTCTTGGATATTCGAGTGCTATGGTGCTTGCTGCAAGAAAAGCATTCTCCCTTCTCCCAGCAATTTCTTCGTGAATAATGGAAAAAAAATAATCCATTGATAAAGAGGACATCTTACTGAAGCTGTCTGGCTTTCCCTCTCAGGTCAACAGGCAGACTGGTTCAGAGTTAGTTTCCTAGTACCTCAGCCCAGTGTCATGACACAATGTGTTTTGTGCAATTTTTTCAATTCTAACTGTAATTACCTGTCTCCGACTCTTTAAAATTAGATTTTTTCTCATTAATTAAGTTCTGTGGCCTTTATGAGAAAATTAAAGGAATATTATCTTTTTAAACCAAATTGGTATTTTAAAGGTCTAATAAGTAAAAGTATGATTTTAAAATTAAACACGATATTTCATCTTTGTCTGCTATGCTCATTAAATATTTAATTAAATTCCAGGCTGAGATGGATTGATTGTTGGGAGGAGAGGGATGTGAATTGCCCTTGCACCCACAGAAGTCTTTTATTTGGAAGTCTAAAGGTTTTGACAGGAGTCCAAGCCTTCAAAGCCCAACTATATGACACCACTACTGTTGTTTTAGAGTGAATCATAACCCATGAATTCACTCCACCTTCAGCTAAACCTTGTATTCACCTTTCCCTCTCCTGGGTCTGGCCTAAGGAGGCAGGGAAAGGGGCTGACTATAGCACTGCCACTTGTGTACAAAAGACCTCCTCTGATTCTAGGGACCTCCAGGCCCAGCCGACCCAATGCACAACTCTGCTTTTTTCCTCTAGTTTAGGAAGCAGAGTGTGAGATTTTCAGTTTCTCAGCTCTGAATTCAGATGATTCTTTGTCATCTTTCTCATTCCTTTATTCTGGAACTCTCCCTGGCTGCTGGTGTCAGTCTAGTCCACTCCAGAATTGTTTGTTTTTATCTTCCTCCTTCTGTGATGCCTGGCAAACAGAGACTCACCATAGTGCTCCCTGCACTGGCCGTAGCTCCTCACTACTTGGAGGCTGGGAGCGTGTACCACATATTAAAAAGTCTGTGTTCTCAGGAGTGTCAGGTTAGTATGAAGTAGGCGTTTGTGAAACAGTGCCACAGCCAATATCTTTCTCTTTTTAGCATGCCTACCATTCGTTCATGTCTGAAGTGTATGAGTATGAAATAAAGGTCATAACTAACTCACTTGCTAAGCATATTACACACAGATTCATAATCAGATGAGACCTCACTTGAAACTAGATAGGAATCCTCTTATTCTGGAAGGCTGATTCCCATTCAAAGTCTATGGTTGATTTAGACCTATTTTTTCTTGTGCCAACCTTATTCTTCAATGTAAACAGTTCTTCCCTGTGAAGATATGCTTATAACAATGTCTTGATACACAGCAATCTGCTCTACCCTCTTCTCCAGACCTGTTCCAGTCTGAAACTCTGCCTTGAATAGGTTTGGCCAGTATTCCAAACCAAGTCTCAAGCCTTGTCTGGCAACATCAATGCTTCCGTATTTTCCTTGGAAACCTTTCACCCAGCACTTCTTAGGATTTTACTTGCCTTTTTAATGGCCATATTACATTGCTGGCTCATAATCATTCAGTGATCAAATATAATATACCTAGATTTTTCTCCTTCTTAGTCATTTCCGACTAATGAGCCAAAGCTCACGGTAGGAGTTTTGTTACTGGTCTCTAAGTGCATGACTTCACACTACTTAACTTTATTCCATTTCTGGTTGTCAAGTTCTTCCCACTTGATATAGTGATAGTCTTTTCTTTTTACTGACAATGCCTTTCAACTTTGTGCATTTGTTAATCACTTCTGCATACACCAGTTCTCATGCCAAGGTCATCAAAATACAGAAGATACAGAATGAGATTCATTTCAATAGCAGCTGTTGAGGGCTGATGCTAAGCAACCTCCCACCAGAAATGTCTTCCGCAGAGAGACAATTGCCTCATTTCATTTAAGAAGTTCTCACAAGTTCTCTTACAACTTTAAAGCTGTCTAATTTCTCCAGTTAAACCCATATATTTCTATTTGTATCACATTAAATGCATTACTGAAACTCAATTAGTAAAAAGCAGATCATTGCCTTGAAAAGTAAAACCCTATGTTGCATTTTCTTTTAACTTCATGTCAATAACTCTTCATTCTAAAATACATTCTTTAACCTTGCATAGCATAAAGGTCAGGCTAGCACATTTCTCTACTTGAAAAAGGGAAAGTACGTAGAGTGTGCAGTTGGTTAGCTACGCATTCGTATTATATATTGTTTATTATCTAGATGCAATGTCAGCACTTAACAAATAAGAATGAATTCTGTGTGCTAGAGTTATGACTGTCGTCTCGTGAGAGTTACAGAAACAGGCAGAATAAACTGGTATTAAATGCTAAATCATATGGCAGCTCATGAGCTCACCTTTCATCTCTTGGAAGCTGGATTTAATAGGAATCCATTGCAAGGAGAAAAATATGAGAAAAAATTGCGGGGAGAAAAAGCTCAGGCCTTCTGAAGTTCTGCACACCCCAAGCAATTGGGGGTGCGTGTTGGGGGGGGGCATGCCAAAGCCAATTGGTAAGCTCTTGCAGGTGCTGCAGCTTGCACAGGGCTTCTCTCTGTGAGGCTTCTGATATTAAGGCCTGTCTGACCTCATGGAGGTAAAAAGCAGTACTTACAGGCTGATGCTGTGTACCTTACTAGCCCAGCTTTCGGAAAGGGGTGAGGTGAGAGTTTTTGGCCATGTGAGGAAGTTTGTCTGTGAGCAGGGAGCCTTCAGCCTCGTTTTACCCATGTGCACCCTGGCACTGACACGGGTGGACAACCCACTGGGAAGTTTAAGGCCGCTGTGGGCCTTGCACTCAAGTGGCTGGCAGGACTGCTTGAGGAACAGGGGCCAGGGGAGGCAGAGTCAGGCTGCTTTGCCTACACCTGTCACTCCATACTGCAGGGTTGGTTGGAGCGAGTCCAGAGGAGGCCACGAAGATGATCAGAGGGCTGGAGCACCTCTCCTATGAAGAAAGGCTGAGAGAGTTGGGGTTGTTCAGCCTGGAGAAGAGAAGGCTCCAGGGAGACCTTAGAGCAGCCTTCCAGTACCTAAAAGGTGCCTACAAGAAAGTTGGGAGGGACTTTTGACAAGGACAGGGAGTGATAGGACAAGGGGCAATGGCTTTAAACTGGAAGAGGGAAGTTTTAGATTAGATATTAGGAAGAAATTCTTCACCGTGAGTATGGTGGTGAGGCAGTGGAAGAGGTTGCCCAGAGACGTTGTGGATGCCCCATCCCTGGAAGCATTCAAGGCCAGGTTGGATGAGGCTTTGTGCAACCTAGTCTGGTGGAAGGTGTCCCTGCCCATGGCAGGGGGGTTGGAACAAGATGGTCTTTAAGGTCCCTTCCAACCAAACCATTCTGTGATTCTATGATTCCATGATTCTATGACACTTACCATTTCCTCCTGTGCAATACCTCTGAGCAGTGGGAGAACTGCAGCAGAAAGGGACAAGCTAACATCAGGCCTGAGTGTGCCCTTCAGGTTTTGAGAAAGAAAATGCCTACATAAAACAGGAACTGCTACAAGGGAAGAGCTATGCAGCCTCAGTCACTGCCCTTCATCTGCCTTGCATACGTGCTGGGAAAATACACACACAGAGACAGCAGCAACGCTGGATACTACTCATACATCACTCTTGCTTTTTCCTTCTGCACCAAACTGATCCTGACAAATGGCTGATCTCCGCTCTGCCCTTACACAGCCAACCCTGCCACTCTTGCCTGTCTCGGTCTCCCCCTCCGTCCATGGGCTACTATTAGATCATTGCGAGCTTGGCCCGTCAGTCTCCTTACAGCCAAGTGACCTGCCCGGTCATTTCATGTTCGTTATTTTCTGGATTACATTGTTCTCCCGAGTATGTTGCCTGACTGCATGAAGTGCTCTCTCCCTTTCTGCCTTAGTTATTCCAAGTATCAATCACTCCACAACCACCTTTACTGCTATTAACCTTCTTCCTGTCTTCCAAATCAAAACCCATTTCTCACTTCCATATGTCAACACTAGCAACAAGCATCGATTAAATGTCTTTCATTTTTAAAGCACACAGCCTTGCTACCCTTGCTTATATCTTAATGCTTCCCATATGCTTCTCATCAGACTCTAAATTCCTCTGTTTGCTTCCTCTGAGAAGTCATTCTTCATTATAATAAGTTGCCCCAAGTAAATTTATTCATCATCTTTTTCTATGACAGCCACGTTCTTTCACTACGGGAAATTAAACACTGTACCATATGGCCAGAGCAGCAAACTTTAGTACTCACTTGCTCAATTGTTTTAACACTTTGCCGCCTTCGTACAACAGTCTGTTTGCCACTGGTGTGTCAGGCTTCCGCCTGACATATGCATTAGACACGTTAATGGGAAGGAGGAAATTAAGTGAAGTTGACAATGTGAGGAAAGAACAGTATGATCCCATTAAGTTCCAAAAATTCACTATTTCTACTATTTTTCACTGAGTCGGGGGAAAAAAAAAAACCCTTAAACTAATTCCTCTGAACATGCTATGTCATTAGCCTGCTGTGCCGCCATATGACACCTTTCAAAATCAGAACAATATGAGAATTCAGAAGTCTGGGGACAGCATATACATGGGTCTGCTGTGCATCCCTTTTGTGAGCCTTGTACTATCATTAGCTTTACTTTTCAAGCGGCAGTTGTTCCTCAAGCCACACCAGGTCCTGTCTAATTAATGTCACACCATCAACTACTGCTAGAAGCTTAATTTTCTCCGTGTTTGTCTTAAAAATTTGTCTCTCCTGACAGAGCCTTTTTGATACATGTAGCAAATTGCACTTAATAGTATAGGATGAACACAGACTTCCTTCCCTGGAATGTCTTCTGATGTTGACTTCTTGAATATCTTTCTTTTATATATATATATGGATCTCTTCTCAGGAGATAAAAGAAAAAAAAAAAAAAGAAAAAGGGGTTGAAGGTTGAAGACAGCTACATACTTCCACAAATGTATTTTATTTCATTGCAGCAGCATGTAATTCTTTTGCTTTGGTCATTATCTATCTCTGGGCCAAATCGTAAGCTAGAAGAAGGCACCCCTTCCTCTACAGTCAGTAATAGTATATCTGAATATGCCAGGACTGAATTTGGCCCTTCTCTCCAGATTTCCTCCTGCTCATTTATTGAATTTCTACTTTGGTCAGGCAGCTCGGAGAAAATTGGTATCTTCAGTTATGCCGTATTTCTATTCCTGTTTCTGATTTACAGCTGGGAGTGATGTAAGAGCCAAGCAGACCCTAGCTGATGACTGTCATGCTCCTTGGGTGTGACTCTTTGCCCCCTCATACTAGAGGGGATGTGACTCACTGCTGACCGCAGTGTATCCCACTCAGTCTCTGCAGGTGGCTTTCCTGTGAGTTTGTTTCAGCAGAGCACAGGCTGCTGATATTCCTGTTTCTGATTTACAGCTGGGAGTGATGTAAGAGCCAAGCAGACCCTAGCTGATGACTGTCATGCTCCTTGGGTGTGACTCTTTGCCCCCTCATACTAGAGGGGATGTGACTCACTGCTGACCGCAGTGTATCCCACTCAGTCTCTGCAGGTGGCTTTCCTGTGAGTTTTTTTCAGCAGAGCACAGGCTGCTGAAGGGAGCCACTGGGTAAGTTTGTGTAACTTCTTTAGATTTCCCTGGCAACTCCACCTCCCAGCTCTTTGGTTTTGCTTCATGGTAGAGGATGAAATTTTGTTCTGCCACTCACTCACATGCCCATGGCCACAGCCTGGGGAACCTCAGCAGTTGTGTGTAGGGCAGACAGGGATAGTCTCAGCAAGGCAGCCGTGCCACTGGGCACAGAAACTATTTTTCAGAGAGAGAAGGAAAGATTACGAAGTCAATGTGGCATGTGAGTCTTGTGTGCCAGCACTATTTGTACTCTGTCAAATGTCCATCAGGCGTTTTTCTCAAAAAATGGTGCTCTGAAAGTGTAAAGTTTTGAAATGATCAAATCTTTACAAAACTTTATTGATTTTTGACTCTGCTGAGCATGAAAAAATAATAGCTTTTACCAGCATTATTCATGCATCAGATAATACATAGTTTCGCATTTTATCAATTCAGTGTTATCCTGTGAGGGCTGAACTTGACTACACTATTAT
>NW_009611164.1:0-43209 GCF_000690535.1 Cariama cristata | reverse complement strand
TGCTGTTGTTGTAAGTTAAGCATTGACAATATTCTCAGCAGTTTATTTAAGAGAAAAAAGATGTAATAATACAGCAAAAAGGCATTTTGCATCCAGCATGGGGCTGCAGAAGGAACTGTGAATAACCTGTGATCTTAAGGAAAAATCAATGACAATCTCTCAAAGCTCAAGATTGGTTTTCAAGCCTGTTGCTAGGGGGAAGGACTAGAAATGTGTCTGCCAGTGCTCCTAGACTTCCAGGCAGATGTGGGCAGCTGCTCAAATGGCAGAAGTCCACAGAGTCCATTTGGGCTCTGTTAGTGTAAAAGCACCTGTTATTGCCAAGCTTGCTGCAAGTTTAGAGCTCTACTTATCTAACATAAAATAACAATATCCAAGGATCTCCATTACATTTCTTCTTTCTAGATCCAATATTCAGCACCGGTGTGTAGCAACCAATAAAATGAATATCTGAAATAAAATTAATAATAAGCAATAAAATGAAGTCCTTCAAAAGTACTTCCTGTACTTCAAGTAGTGATGATTTCATTCAGTGCAAGACTTCCTTTATGCTAGTTCCTCTATTATCTCTATTGCTCAGCATGCAGAGTTTCTGCATTATCCAGGAAGATAGATTTGGGAGCACAAAGAATCACAGGATTGGGAGGGAGGTCATCTATTGTGTCCCTCAGCCCAAAGGAAAGAAGGAAGGATTATACTTATGCCATTTTTGACCCCCTGTAATGGAGACTCTACAATCTCCCTAGTCAATCTTTTCCAATGCTTTATACCCTTAGAGAGAGAGAGTTCTTCCCAGTATCTTACCTAGATCTGCCATACAGCAATTTCAATCCATTACTTCTCATTATATCCACTATGAGGAAACAGGTTAGCCCCCTCATTTCTGAAGCAGACTTTTATGTATTGGAAGACCATTATCACATCCTCTCCAAGTCTCTTTTAGAATAAGCAATCCCAATTCATTTCATCCTTCCCTGTAAATCACCTGTTTCTAGACATCTGATCATTCTTGTTTCTCTCCTTTGGGCTCTCTTCAACTGGTCCATGTCTTTCTAAAAGCCTTTTCCTGTCACTCCTGAAAGACTTGATGAGACCTTCACTTGAAGCAGTCAGGGAATAATATTTTCCTTTACGAGCTCTCCATGGATAAATGAAAAGGCTGCTAAATGGGCTAATATAGCTGTTCTTAAATTTAAAGTATCACCCTCTTTGAATAACATTGCTCCAGTGAAAAAAGAAATGACGCAGCACTGGAGTGTATTCATTCACCTGCAAAATGAGCTGACATTACAACAAAATATTTAATCTGAAGACATTTCTGAGTGAATCAACATGAATACACATCCACATGAAATTAAACGAGTCCATTGCGTGTGTGCCACTAAATAGTCAGTCAAATAGTAGCGACAAGATGAATCAGGGAGTTAATGCATTCAGTGCTGGTAGAGCAGCTCTGAATAGTATTGCTTTGCTAGCCATTGTTTAAATGCATAGTACATGGTAGACACTGCCTTGAAGAGCAAACAGCTTAAAGAGGAAGGGCAAGCAGTGGTAGGAGATGTTGCATTTCACAAATGAGACAACCACAACTTGGGAAAGGAACTGATTCGCTCAGGATTGTTGTGGCAAAGAAGAAATTGATACTCACTTTCCTGAGCTTCGCTGTTGCCGTGTTGTGGGGCATTCTTCTTTGCCATGAATGAATCTCTGGCCAGTCCTTGGAGTTTGCAAGGTGCTATCTTTATAGATTTATGACCTTGAAGGGACCCAAAATTTCTTCCACAGCATCTGATGATGTATAATGAGCACACAGGAGTCAGATTTGCCATGAAGGAATGCAAAGATATGTTGTGCAATACCTATGTGTACAATCTTCTTTTAATCTCCTCTGGCTTTAGAGACACTGAGTTGTCAATGGGCAGGCTGTGACATTACATACAAAGATGAGATCATCTCCTCCTCTTCTGCACTCTTAGTCTACACCCGTACCAGCAATTTGGTATGAGATCCAATTTCTATGAATTCAAATGGATTGGCAGGGTTCCCCTTGGGCTGTAGTGAAGATCTAGGAGAGAGAGAGTATGAGTCAGAGGTTTTCAGACTTGGACTATTATGAATTTTCTGATAGCAGGGATTTGAATGGGTCTTTCTGGGAGTGTCAGCTGGCTTTGTGAGGAGTTTCTTCACTCTGGTGGGGCTCTGTTGACCCCTTTTTCCCTCTCTCCTTTTCCATCCTAGGGTCAACAGGTTAAACATTGCATATGCTAATGATCTTCCACGCCCAGTGTCTCCAAGTTATTTAGGGCAATCTGTCTGGAAGCAGACTTGCCCTGGGAAGGAGGAAGAGCCGAGCAGCCGCAAATGCTGCAGGCAAGCTCCCTTGTATGTTCTGAAAGCTTGTAGGCTCTGGCCCAAGGTCTCCAGGAGACACCCAGCTGGCCCAGTACCAGGGAAAAGGAAGCCAGCTCACCATGTAGCAGACTAGGGATTCCTAAAGTTTGTTCTCTTGCCATGAGATCTTCAGGGATGATAGCCTTCCCTCTGTTTTTCTTTTCACAAAACTGTGTCCTCCTTTTACAAGGCATTCTTATTTGAAATTAAAACCTCGAAATATTTCACTGTTTGATTGCCATTTAGCTAGCCCATTCCAGACTTCCCAGGAAATCTGACAGGAGTACTTCTGCAGGATACAGTAGGGGCCCTTCTCCACAAGGAAGAATGCATGACTGAATTGCAGCCAGAGAATGAGATGGGAAAACAGCCACCCTTGGGACTGCAAAGTTCCAAATCACCCAGCATGACCCCACTCTCTCTCCGTTGCTCCTCGCTCCCCTGTTGTCTCCATATCCCCCAACCCTCACTCCTCCTCAGCTCTTAGCGTTTGCACAGCAAAAGTTAAACCCCTTGGTTTTTAGCAGTTGCAATTTGAGAGAGGGCCAGACATATTTTCACAGGCTTTTCCAGGCTTGTGGTTTGCAGTGTATTCCCCTGAGCATGATTTACATAGGGAGGAAATGAATCTTGCAAAATAAGTCTTAATTCTGTTCAGTTCAGTTAGCATTGCTCATGGTTTCAGAGAGTTGGGCAGCAGTAAAAACAGCATTTAAAAATGCAGCATTTCCCAGTCACTTCATCCAAACAAAGCACCTGTACAGAAAAAAACCAACAAAACCTGAGAAGCTAGAAAATGCCCACTGCAGTCAGATTCCATACTACACTCTTGTTCCTCCAACCAGGAACCTTTCCTTTTTTCTTTTTCCTTCATTTTTTTCTCTCTAATGCCATATGTACAACTTGAGGTTATATTAGAATGTATAAATCTCATGTGAGACACAAAGCATTAAGCCACCGTTATCCTTATAATTTCATTATCTCAGTTCCTACCCTAAAACTTTTAAAACTAATTGAACACTCGAGGTTTTCCTGTGAAGTTTATTTCCTAAACATTATTGAAGTACTGTTGATAAAGCCAAAACACAAAGTCAGCACTTCCTAAACCAGCCTGATTTATTAAAGTAGAAATGTTTTTTTATAACTAGGATCCAAATGCCAAATAGTTCTTATAATTTTATGTTTCCATGCCATGTATTTTAGTTGATTTCCAGGAACAACTACTTAACTTCCATGAAGTTGTGCCAGTTTTCCTTCCCCTCATAATATCACTTTAAGGTGCTTGCCAGTTTGTTCTTTTTAACTATGAATTTACGTTGTCTCTTGGTATTTTCTTTGTCTTGATTTAAACTGTTTGGCTTTCTTTGTTCTTGATGTCACAGGCTGTCTCTGATACTTTGTTTATGCTGCTAATGGTTCCCAAATGTTCTCATGTTACAATAGGCTATATTTTTCAGTAGAAATATGTTTTATATTCTTGGTGAAGTTCATAGCGTAGAAGACTTGTGTAGCATAGAAGAGCAGACTAAATGATCATTATATTCTTTCCCAACATGTAAAATCAGTAAAATAGTTTCATATGCATACAGGTTGCTTTGTCATTAAAGATAGTTCTGCCTCTACGTTTCCTTCTCCAGCCTCATGATATTACAATGATGTTGGATCCAGCTGCAAAATTTGGACTAGAATTTAAGTTTGATGGTTTTCATTTGGCAGGTTTTAAAGGCACAAGCTGTTATTTTTTCCAGAATGATGAATGTCACTTATGCTTCCAGCATCAAGCAGCTTTGCTTTTATGTAAAGAAAGTCATATGAAGAGAGATGGAAAGATCAGAGGTTTCCAGATTTTTTGTGTTTTGTACAGATAGTAGTAACCTTAAACATAATGGCAACTAACAAATCAACAATGAGGGAAGCTGGTTTACTACTGAAAATGTGATAACTAAACTGAGTGGTAACAAACTCTCACTCCAAATGTCAAATTCAACTTGGTGAACTTGGGTCTAAACCTGATCTCATACCTTTATCTGACAAAAAGCTAGCTGTGTTGTTTTCTCAATACAATAAATTGAAGTAGGCATACCAAAGACAGAGGTTTTTAAACTTCATCGTGCTGGGTTACTCTTCCAAGTAGTTCTGTTGAAGTCCCTGAAACTTCATATCCTGATCAGTGGGCATGATTTGGCCTATTAGAGCACTGGGTCTTTGAGCTGGGCATGACAATGGCCTTTGGTAGCTGTTTTACATGTAATATCAGATTCAAGTGAAGAAAACAAAACTAAATCAGGTAACCAGCGAAAAAATGAATCTTTCCTCCTTTTAAAATAAATTGCCAGCAGTTACCATAGTAACTGCTAACAGTAGAGCATTTCGACTGTCTTTATCATGAACAGCGAAGTAAAATATTCTCTTTTCTTGGGAGAGCTAAGAAATATTCATCCAAAACAATGGATCAGCTAATCATTGCTTGCATAGCAATTCATCTCCAAGACATAGATGGACAGGGGGTGGCTCAGGTCCTCTCCAGTGGTCAGCTGAAAACTGCAAAGCCAAAGCATGATTTGTTGTCCCAATTAGTTGCACTGCCTAGAAAGGAGAATGACGGAGGTTACCTGGAGGTTGACCTTCTTTGTCACATCTTAAAGAGATTTCTGCTAGTCAGATATGAAATTTAGAGGAAGTGATGTGTAGGAAAGCTGAGCATGTCCCATTGTCAGAGCTCTCCAGCCAAAATCATTTCTTCAAGTGAATTCTTACCTGGAGAAAGATTCTCAGCCATTCATGTGTTTCCTACACTAAAAACAGTTGCTTTCTTTTTTCTTCTAGTCTTTGGACCACCCTCCTTATTTTTCCATCCTGTCTGCTTTCAGAGCTACTTAGAAGAACGTTATTTAAGCCCTTTAGGTTTTGGGTGTCATGGGTCTAGGCCAGGTGAGTAGCAGTCAGCACCAGGGCCTCTCCCCAGGCTGCAGCAGGTGTCAAAGCCACTCTGTGCTAAAGCAGAAAAACAGACTGAAGGCGAGGGAGCAGCAATCCAAATAGCAGAAAACCGGCAGGCCTCAAGTCATGTTGATGAGCACTGGCACTGCAGTCTGAGGTATGGATTATGACATTGAGGATGGGTTGGGAGGAGGTTTATATTAACCTTCCTCCTCCAAAAACATAGGCCAGCTCACTCACCTCAGGAGCTCTCACCATATTGTTCCCACTGGAAAATCCACCAAAGCTGTTTCCAGTTCAGTTTGACTGACGCCACGATGGTGCTTCCACCACTGCTATGCTGAGAATAGTTGCAGTTTCACAGGTGTCCTTTTCCAGGCATTTCCCCTGAAAATCACCTAGATCATCTTCTTCCAGTTTCTAAGGGACAGCTAGCCATTTTCATGAAGAGTATGAGCACCAGTGCAATTGCCACCAAAAGTACAGACATCCAGCAAGGAGGTCCAAAGAGTGACTGGGTAAAAGTCTGAGTTATTCTGCCATCTCTTAAGCCAACTGCTGCCAGTCAGGTTAGCAGTGGAGAGATAATTCGGGAAAGCACAGTCTGTCACTTCTGTGCTCAGGTAACTATCAAGATCGAAATCAGGCAGGCCAGGATCCTCAGCTGTTATGAAGAAGTTAAAAGAACTGGCACTGTCTTGGTTTGCACATCTGACAAACCTGTGTCTTTGATTTTTAATCAGTTCCCATCAGAACCTGTTGGACCATTTAAAACTATTTCCCTAGCCTTTATGTAGATGGACACTTTTCTCCTTTGAGCCTTATACCTTCTTAAAGTAAAAGGAAAGCCATGCCAAGTATAGTTAAATATCCATTTCCTTAGTCATTGTTTGGCCAAACTTTTTAACCTAAGGTCTTTTAATCTCTTGTCATACATCAGTCACTTCAGTCTGCTAATCAGGTTTGTTGCTGCTCTTTTATTTCCCTCCAATTTGTCAATATCTGCATGGCTCTGAGGTGTCCTGGAGAGATGGCAGTGTGTACTGGCTCGTCACCTTGGTGCCAAAGGAGGGGAGACTGCTGCCACCCTCAAGTCCTGCACTGGTTGCTATTGGGCATGGAAAATCTGAATACTTATCAGGCAAAAGGAGAGCGGGAGAGACAAAGAATATCCAGTGGAAGTGTGCTATGTTGAGCTCAAGTGAAATCTTAGCTTTGTTTACAATTTTTTTATGTCAGGAAAATATTTGGGATATATGGTTTGCAGTTACAGCTGATAAAAGTACCTGTTCAGGAAAGCTATCACAGGGGAGTTACTATGAAAAGGGTAGAATCAAAGTAGGATTGCTTTTTTTCTTTAAAAAATAGTTGATTAGGGCCTGATCCGGTTACATACCTTTACCATCATGTATTTCTGCACGTGCAGTGGAACACAAGGCATGATCATAGAAACAGAGAACAAATTTTGTTGGAAGGGACCTTTGGAGATATCTGGTTCAATTTCCCTCCCAAAGCAGGGCCAGCTTCAAAATTAGGCTAGCTTGCTCAGAGCCTTGGTTGTCACACTGCAAACATTTCTGTTAAATCTCTGATGAGGACTTCAGAATAAGCAATCAAAGTTCACTTCAGAGAGGCTGCTGCAGGTTTCCAGGGCTGGGACAGACCCCGGGAAGCTGAATCTAGTGCTTTATGAAGCATTAACCCATAAAACTCATCCAGGAAGTGCTCCACTAAGAAGAATTGGCAATTAGTGCTAAGAAGATGTCCCAAAGCCAAGATGAAAATACCAATATTGCACCAGCCAGACACCAAATCTTGTACTTTAGGTCTTCTAAGGCATGTTTTTTATCTCTTTTGCCACAGTAATACATAGGTGTGAGGGCACAAGTGCTTTATTGGAATGGATGTGTATCACCAGAGTCAGAAGTTAATGAGTGGGCTTGATTCTGACTGGTGAATGTGGATAGTGCTCCTCCATTTCAAGCAACCCTGTAGGCTCATGTGTGATCAGAGTCATGGAGGAGACCTGAGGTTACTTTGTGCGATCTCAAGAGCTGGCTACCACCTCTGGGTCCAAGGGTGGCAAAGCCATCTCCGGGTCACTTGAGTGAAACTTATCAACCTCTCAGTTTCTTCAAAGATCGTCTCTTTTTGTATTTTAGTGATCCAAAAGTTCAGTTAAGGGGAAGTTTTTTGACAACGTGATCCGACACCACGTTACTAGAGCTAATTGGGGAGCCAGACCTGGCTTTGGTTTTGTCTGGTCAGATTTTATGAAAAAAGGCTTCAGAATCTCGCTGGAGCAGAAGATAAAAGCTGATGTCAAAAGAGACAGTGTGTTCTCTCCTACTTTTTCTTTTGATGATGTAAGTCCTGGTGGTTTAATAGTGCTGGTAGTTAAGCAAGAAACTTTTCTGTAGTTAGCTGTTTGCAGTGACAGATATTAATTAGTTTTACTTCGATAGCAATTCTTCAGTAATAGCTCTTCAATGGCAACTCCTATTTGACTGATTTATAAGAGCTCTTTACCCTCTATTAAGAGACAAGTTAAACTTAAACTTAAATCTTATTACTCATAATTGGGGCTTGGAAAAAATAGTATAGACTTCAGACTTTTAAATTTTAATTATGAGTGCATTTAATAGTCATGAAAGTGAACAGCTAATTGCTCTGGTTTGAACTACACACAATGCATGTTCTGTACAAGCTTCATCTTGTAGTTCAGCCAGTGCACCTCAACCCTGAATCCTGTTAATCCAATCTTGCGGTTTTTTTGCAACGGGACAGCCAGTTTGTCAGTGTGTTTTATGAGCTACACAAAAAAGGAGCGAGGCTAGGATCACCAAATTCTTTCTGTATCCAAAAGCAGGCTTTGAGCTTACAGCTGCAGGAGGCAACTGCTCATGTAATAGCCCATTGTTCAGCAGCAATCTTTTTCTTCTGCAGCTGAAACCTAACACAGGTAAAATCAAGTTCTTGTCCATAAAACTAGTAATTTTTATGTCAGTTTTTAAAAAACTTTATTATTCCTAATAATATTTTTAGTGTTGTATACATTTGCAAATATTTTATGTCTCTTTCTGGATGAATATTCTATTAAACATATGTCAGTTCTTCATATTATTTATTTTTCCTTCTTTGGAGATTGGGTGTACTTGGACGTGATAATAACTTCCAGCTTGCAGTACTCAAAATTAATGGCCAGAGTATTGAAAAGCTTGCCATAGATGTTAATAATCCTTTTCTGTGCTGTTTTTGTTACTTCCATCTGTTACCACAGGAAGGATGACTTGGTAATAAACCCTGTTTATACCTTTGCCACAAAACAAGAGGGAGGAAATGAGATGTCAGCAAAAATGCATAGTGTGGCACAATCATGTTCAGCAGTATTCTTTTAAAGCCTCTTACAATGTTAATGCCTATATTTCTGAAGAGTTTGGGATAGTTACAATAGGATAAATTCATCCAGAATGCCACTCCTCAAGAGCTAAGAGCTGCGGTGTCCACTGAGAACTAAGTCATCTCTCTTGTGTTGATTTACACTCTAACACAATTTGAACTTACCTTCAGGCTGAGATAGGACTACGTTCCAGCATTTTACAACACTGAGAAGCTATCATGTGCTTTAATTTGAAAACCTGTATCCAAATTGTGTATTTGTGATCACAAAATGTTTCTGTGAGTTGATCCACATTTGCAAATCAGCCATCCTGGTGGCTCTGCTGGCACAAAATTTGTCCTCAGTCTGCAAAGGTCTGGGCTTTATTCCAGTATCTAGCAAGAGGATCAATACAATTCATGACTACCCTCTATACATTCATATGCTGGGGATATCTGGGCCCCAGCAAACACCCACCCTCCCTTCTTCCTATCTTACAAGCTCAGCTGGATTCTCCAGAGCTCTGAAACCACATGCAGATGGCTCCTAATTTTAGTAGCATCTACACAATGACTATCATGATGTGTATGAGACAAAAAATCCCACACCCCTCTAATACAATGAGCTTGGGCTTCTGATGGGTTTCTGAGCAGCTCTGAATGTGCTCTGCTAGAGAGGAAGCAGCTGAGCAGCTGCAAGGCTTCAGGTGCTTTTCTGGGAAGGAATGAGACACTGGGAATATGGGACATTTAGGGGAAATGTTCTCACGTGTCCTGCAGTGGGGGTATAGGCTTTTTTACCACAGTGTTAGCTAGGCAGGCCCTGCCCTCAAGGCTGAAACTTTCCACATTGGAGACCTCTTCCAAAAGACTGTAGTAGTCCTAGGCCTGGTGAGAAGTAGCTTGTGGAAAGTGAAGGGCGCTTTTCACATGGCTTTTTTACAGGTTATTGATAGGAGTTTAAAGACCACACTTTCAGTTACCAGGCCCATGCTGTCTTCTAACTGGCTTCTGTCATTGCTTTTGGTACTACGTATGGATTCTGTACTTGCCCCTGCATCTTTTCTACCTCCAAGAAGGCACAGTGTGGAAAAAGTGAAGCTCCCATTTACTAGCCAACCTAGTACCAGCAGGCCCATGAAATCCTTTCTGCTAAATGTGGCCTTGCGATTGTTAAGTCCTTCCTCAAAACACCCAGGGGACCACAGAGATTTTAACTATGCAGGTTACTCTCCTGCTCAAACACTCTCCCTGCCTCAGTGGCTTGCAACAGATCATAACAGGTCAGTCCTCAGTGAGTCCAAGATCATGTTGAGAAGAGTGAAGTTAGGCCTGCAGATGCCTGACATGTCAGCGTACCCGAATGCAAGGCCTTTGGTGTATTAACCAGAGCTGCATGTCTTTGCTGTGTCATCTGGATGTACTGCAACTTCTCAGCAGCTCTCAAATGTATTTTTGAAAAGAGTGTGGAATGAAAAAGAAAAAAATCTTTCAGTGACATCTTTCAATAGCACTCAAAACTTCCATTAATATTATGAATGAATCCAGCACATAATCTGCTGATGAATCAAAATTTCTAGCACTATATTCCAACTGCATTAAAAGTTGTATTTCCATTAACGTAAAGAATGAATCCAGCATGTAATGTATTGCTGAATCAGAATTTATGCAACAGGTTAGTTAAGAGGCTACAGTCAACTCCTGTAACTTGAATATTTGAAGCCTGACCTAATACTATAGCCACTGCAATTAAAAAGCCAGCAGTAGAGATGAAAACCATGTCTGTCTGTGGAGGAAAATCTATTTTTCTAAACGGTGATGTGGACAGGAATTGAAGAGGTTTGAAAAATTGGCTCTGAAAGTAAAACAGTCACTTCCTTGATAAAACAGGCTACTATTCCAATCTGGTTTCTTGGGAAGGTGGCAGATCATGTAAAAAATTTAGCATTTTTATTTAAAAGCTTAGTACCGTCTTATTTTGCTTCTTCAAGAAAAAGAACAAGAGAAAGTACAATAAATGTTTGAGAAAAATACAAGAAGTTTGAGAGAAAGTATAATAATGTGTCCAGATTGTTAAAAAATTGCCTTGAGACTCTCTCCAGTGGAACTGTGTTCTTCTCTAAATGCCCGTGTCCCTTTCACTTATATTTTATTATTTTGGGAAAACCCTTAACTTGTGAGGTTTATTTCCTAATTTGTGAAGATGTCTATGCTCTTTAGCAAGGCATTCTTATTTCACTGACAGGAGTTATAGGCAGAAGAAACATCAGAGATCTCAGCCGCTGTCTCCCAATTCGAGAGAGATAAGAACATCAGGAGACAGCAGCTCAGTTTGTGAGAGGCAGAGAACCATCATGGCTAAGAGGTTCCCTGGGAGGGGAGGGAGATCCTTTCAGGCTGTCTGGAAGCAAAGACTCCTGGCAGGAATTCCCCTTCCCTGAAACCGGGACCTACATTTGCAAACTATCTTCCCATGTAACAGCTAGTGCCTTGGGAAAGAAAGAGAAGGGCCTCAGGTGCTTTGGTTTAGACACCTCTTTCTCCTCTCTTGCTCGCTCTCAGCGAAGTGCTGCCAGTGGTGACATGTACCTGTATTGTCCCCGCCATGAGATGGCAATATATAATTCTACCTAAAGTTATCCCTTGCAATTTCACTTATACTCTGATGAGCCAGGATTTTACTAACAGGTTTATTGCCAAGCTTGGTATTCTGGGAATTAGCATTACTCCATTTCTGTCTTTATTATCAGCCTCATTCTTTCAGCCTTCCTCTATAGCATTCCTTGCTATTAATTTTATCTTTTTGTTATCATTCTACATAATCTTCTACATTTTTTGCATTTCTTTTTTATTTTTACTAATGCAAAATCGCTTTATAATTCCTTTAATATTAGCAGTCTCCTTCCATCCAGAGCTTTAATTTTAGCTACTCTTGGCCTTCTCAGAAACGCTTAGACATCCTCAGTCAAAGGCAGCTGAGGATATGCAGTTCCTTCCAGGATCAGACCCAGACATGAGAGGAACTTCTATGCTCTCTGGATGTATTAAACTAATTACTTTGACTTCCATATACTCATTGTGGGTTCAAAGGCCAACAACTCAGCATCCTATTTGAGAATTTCAAGGGAGATGACGGAGCACAGGAGACCCTGGGAGCAGGTTTCAATTATTTTATTAGACAATGGGTTAAGAGTCGTGCCTGGGAGGAGAGATGAGTGTTTCTTGATGCGGGATTTAGAGTGTAGCAAGGAGGACTTGAGGGCTTTTGATCTGGCATCTTTCTCAAGCATTATCTCACTTCTTTTAAAAAGAAAAAGGGAAAAGAAGAAAGGATGGAAACATGTCCTAGGCAGGAGATTTTGTAATGAATTCTGACACCAAGAGGAGCTTATGAAACACTTGTGTGGTTATGGCTAGCAAATCCCTGGGGCAAACAAAAATTCGTGCTAAATTGAGAGAGGGTTTTGTTCACTGGAAACGGGTCTCCCATCCTGATACTTCCAGCAATGGATCAGGAAACAAGTTTCCATGTTTTGGACAGGCTTATGTATTAAGAGTTATGGCCTGGAAAGGCCATTAAGAAAATAACTGTAGTAAAACTGTGAATCAATTATGGAAGAGTATCTGAAATACGATTTTAGTTTATAGATGCTTTCAAGCAATAAAGTGTGATGAGTTAATTCTCTTATGCTTATTTCTAGAGCTGCAGAGATGAGATTAGAACTTGCAGATTCCTGGCACTTTGTCCGTGCTGAGTCCACAGACAATTTAACTTCTACAGCATTTACTATGCTAATGCATGTACCATGGTAAGTGTTTTAATATTACTGTTCCAGAATTCTCTTTCCCCACTTTACACATTTTTGGTCTCCCAGTATGAATCACAAATAACTGCTGTGGAGGAAAAATCTACTGTGAAAGAAAAAACCTATCATTTATGCAAATTCCAAAATATTGAGTGTAACTGGCTATCTGTTTTGTGACATCCTGTAGGGTGAGCCTAGGACAAAAGCCTATTCCTATTACATCTTTCTGTGCAGCTTGGGATGTCAGTAGTCATTTGAATGAAGTTGTCTGCTTAGCCTTAAAAACAAGCAGTGGAACTGTTTAATGTGAAACCTGGGACTGAATTGTAAAATGTGTGAAAAATAGTACAGCAGGTACTATAACTTCCAGTAGTTTTTATTCAAAGTTGCTTTCAGAACAAAAGCTTCAGAAGAGTCATTTCAAGAAATACACCTCAATAGAGAAGAGGTAGATGAAAAACCATAGAAGGATAGGCTAGATTCAAACACTACTTTCATACTTGTAATGAGAAATGGTAAATACAATACAGTGTATTTTCAAAATGCTCCCAATATGAATCAGTGCGTCCACGAGTAGGTGTAAATAGAGTATGATAACAATTTAGCTCTATTCCTGCTACCTACACAACTGCAGTATTTGAATACTACAGAATTGTTAGTGGATTTTGTCTCTCTAACGTTTTTCCCCCTCCTCCTCATAAAGTAGGGAAATATCCCTTCTCACAGGCAAGTAGGGCTTAAGCCTGACAGGGAAAATGGGGTTGTTTGGTGCACTGGATTATATACACACCCAGGTGCAACCGCACTGGTGTGGTCTGCCCATCACTGCCGGTACCTGCAGGGCTGATTACGTGACCTGCGTAAGGTCATGCAAAAAGTTGACACAGAAACTGAATTTTATGCGTCAGGGCTAAACTCTTCTTGCAGAACTGATTTTCCAAACAATCTAATTATTTCTAACAGCACTAAGTCCTTTGTCTAGTCTTGTAAAGAGAAATTGTAGGGTTTGGTCTCCATGCAACAAATACACAGTCCTGAAAGGCATTCTTTTACAGACATTACAAAAATTCAAGCCTTGTAAAGTCCAGGAGAGTTTCTTTTGAGGCCTTCCCCTGCAAAGACTTATGTTTACTGTCTCCGTGTTCCTTACAGCATGAAACACTAAACTTTCCTTAGTGAGACCTTCGTATGATGAAAACAGTGAGGACAGGATGGCTATTCCTGTACCACAAAATGTTAAACATTACCTTTTTTAATATCATTGCTATGCCTGTTAAAATTGGATATATTCATTCTTTGACTGTTCAGTGCAATTTCATGTTCCATAAGTGTCAAAGTGACTCAGAAACCATGGACCACTACACTTAAAAGTTTGGTTTTCCTTCTTTTATTTTATAGGTTATACTTAACAACAAAATGTTCTTGAAGCTTGATCAAAACAAGCAAAATAAAAATACTTCATTCAAAAAACATTGGAATGGGATGTTTGGACAATACCAAGAGTATCCTCTCTTCCCCCTTTTATTTGGTTGCTAAAAGAAACTTAAGCCAAACTGATGCAGTTTGGTAAAGGGCATTTAGCTTGTGGGAATTAGATATTCTGATAGCAAAAGGTTCCACCAACAGTTCATGCTGCATTTTCCAGCAGATTTTCTGTGTGCAGCATCCACCTCAGGGCCTGTGGAAGGCAGTGGCTTTGAGAAGCTTGTGAATACTCTCTAGTCCTTTTTGAAATCAACTTTTCAAGGTGCACCAGCTGCTCCCTCTTCCTACGCAGCCTCTAGATAGCCATTTTGACGAGTGATCGTAGCATCAAAAGTTGTGTTATTAAATTGCCTAAATCAGAAGAGTGGAAAGGGGAAACGTAAGGATATAGAAGTGCAGTCCTGAGCCAGATCCATGGTCTGTCACTCAGTGTCCTCTCTCCAGGGGTGACAGTAAAAACAGTTGTTTAGGGAGACCATGCAAGCTTGGCCATAGTCTGCAGTCCATACCCCTTGTACTCCCTGAGTATCGAAATCGTTGGGTTAGGATGTTACAGAATATATCCCTGCCCAGAGTGTTCACGTTCCATCTGTACCTGTTGTCCACGAATTTGTCTGAAACCTTTTTTCACCTGCTGCTGTGCTTGCCTCCACAACCACCTGTGGCAGCCAGTACCAGAAATTCACTACATGTTTTGTAAAGAAGCACTTCCTTTTACCTGTTTTAACCCAATCTCCTACTGGTTTCATCAAGCGCCCCTGGTTCTCAAGTTGTAAGACTTGGTGAAAACAGTTCTGTCTTTAGCTGAGGAAGTGCTATGTGCAGACGGTGGAGGAGAGAGGAGGAAAGAAGTTATATGGGTTTCTTACAATTCCCTGATCACAGACTTGTGTAACAATGTGTCCATTAGTAGATTAAGTAAACTAGAGCTCTAGCAGCAGCCAGAGTAACACCCTCTTTGTAGCTCTGTCCTGCCCCTGAAGCCTAGCCCGGCGTTTACAAATTCCAGCATAAAGGAACAAAATTAGTGGCTTAAATGGGGGCATTCACTGTCTACAAGAGAGCATATGGGCTCACTACCTTGTACGGGCAGCTTGTCTGGCATTTAGCCTACATTTTCCTTTCTTTAGAATTATTTTTGTATTTGTAAGCATAAACCCATAGACCACATTAAGTAACTCCTTTTCTTTCTTGATTTTCATTTTCTCCGCATATTTATCTTGTCTCACCCACAGCTGTCACTGTGTCAGGTTATGCAGTACAAGGGCTTTTTTTAGCTTGTTCTCCATTCACTAGATTCTCCCTGTCCTATGGCAATTTTAGTTGTGTTTTTACTTCATTCTGATTTCCCTGAATAAGATTTGTCTGTTGGCTGTCTTATGTATGTTTTGTTTCAAGAGACATTTGGTGTCTGGTTTTTCTCAGCTCTCCAACTGGTTTCTCTTAAGGTCCACGAAGGTTTCTAATTCCAGAGACGCCCTTTTTTGTAGTCTTACTGCTTGAAGTGGAGGCCAAGAGACAAAACAGAGAAATAAAATCAAATATATGCCTGTGAACTACAATCTCCTACTAGTGGCTTTATGCAGCTATCTCCTATTAGAGGCTTCATGCAGCTGTCACCAGAGATGTTTCTGAATCAAAACCTCGGAATTAAAATTGTGGAGCCCCGGGGGGGAAGGGAGTTGCTCCAGATCTGAAACCTGCTGCTTGGGTCCCTCTGGCTTCTTTCCTCCCAGTTTCCTTTGAGGCACATGTTTTGCTGGGAAATAAAATGTCTCAAAGGATGCAGTGTTGGTGCCCTCTTGTGGGGGGAAAAAGAGGTGTGAGGTAAGGAAAAAAAATGTGACACATCAGTGGGACAAAGTTTAAAACACACTAGAATGGACTATTTTGGCAAGGGGTGGAGATGAGGAGTTCACTTGGCTACGCAAAAAGACTTAGTTCAAGGATGTATTGATGGGCACCAGAGTGGTATTGGCCAAATGAGATTTCAACAGATCGCCTGTGGCAGGTCAGCCTACCTCACAGCCGACGTGTGGCATGGCACTGCAGAGCACAGCCAAGAAATGTTGGTGTCTGTGCCACCACAGGCAGCGTGCTGTCCCCTGCAGAGAGCCAAAACCCACCACAGCGGTGGGGCCGCCGCCTTAGCAATGCTTCGCCTGGGCTCTTGGGGCCTGGCCGTCAGCTTGGGCACAGCTCAGCTCTGATGTGCCTGCAGGTTTGCAAAGGGCGTTTAGTGCCCTCTGACGCTAATTTCTTTGGACTCCACACAGAGAGGCCTTGCATTTCATCAGCTCACATGGATCACCTCTGCAAGGGGACTGTATACCTATTTGTTTTATCTGTGTAATCCTTGTTCATGGCATCTTGTGCCTGCAACTCTGTGTTCTGGCTTTTCAAGATCGCTTTTGATTAGGCAAAACAGAGTCCATAAAATGTAACAGAAAGTATAGTTCTATGTGTGTTTCCCATTCTTTTTTCCATAAGCTAAGAGACCATGGTTTGTTTGTTGTTGATTGGTTTGCGTGCTATATTTTTATGAAAGTGTGAGCACAGACTGTTGTAGTACATGAAAACAGCTAGGTTCTTCACCTGAGATGCCAAGCTTTCACAGGCTGATCTGCAGTCAGTGACCTCCTAGCAAGTCATCTGAGATGTCTTCAGTTTCTTTCAGCAGTTAATAGTTCTGGTTTTAGCTGTTTGAAGGAAATGCCTGTCATTTGTGGACAATTTCTTGATGCAAGAGTTTGTCTGTGGTAATACATAGAAAAAAGGTAGTTGCATCTTCCTGAGGTAACAGGCAATTAGATTCCACTTTCTTTAAGCACAGGAAAGAAGTCTGTGAGCCAGCAGAATCCGGCATTAAAAGGCATTAATGGAACAGAGAACAGCCTTATTGCATCAACATTAAGTAGCAAAAAATAAGTCATAAACCTAAATCTAAAACCTTCTCCCAGGCTGGATGATTTTAAGATTTCCCTTGAAGCTTTTTTCTGGCTTCAACATTTCTTGAAGATTTCAAAACTCTGGCTTAAATCATTTGCAGGTGAAAACTATACTTGTTTAGCGCATCCCAAGCTCCCCATTTCAAGTTCATTAAACTGAGGAGGCTACCTTTTTAAGCAGAGTCCTGAAACCTACTACAGGCTTGGCTAGATTTCAAGGTTACTTGCCATTATTCTCAAGCAATAGCTGTACTGTATGACCAATGACCACGGTAGTGGCAAGGAAATCAGTATTATGGTTCTAAAACAGCTATGAGTAATAGCCAAAACTATTTAAAGTAGAAGCTAGGGGGAAGGTATATCTGTCATTCAGGTAAATAGAGAATGCCATTTCTTTAACAGACAGACAGAATTCTTCATGCAGGTGGCATGGGAAATGATGTATGACATTTCAATAACCACTTGCTATTTTTTTAACCCTGCAGTAAAGTTATACTGCATTCAAGAAGAGAACTTTGACCAGGCACTCAAGGACTCCTATTGTGAAATGGAAGGAGAGGGGAAGGAAGGATTTGCTACTGTCAAATATTCCAACCCCATCTTCTGATCTTGGAGGGGTTGTTTCCTCCCTAGTGCTTCTTTTTTACTTTCAGCAACACTAGTTCTGCAGTAAGGATAGAGGGGCAAAACTGGTGTGCCCTTTCTGTCTCTGCTTTTTCTATGGGATGAGTTCTGCTGCAAACTTTCTTCCAAGGCTGGTCACCTTCTTGGCATTCAGTTTGTTCAAGCCATCTGCATTTCATTATCAATTACATACAGTCCTTCCTTGAAGCATTTCACTACAAATGTCAAAGTCTTGTAGCATCTTTATCTAGAGAGTGATGTGTGTCAAATATGCCTTATCACAATCTGCCACCAGGGTTTTTACATGTGTAACTTTCGTTACAGTTGACAAGAGTGATATATGCAAATCTACCACATAGCAAGCAAAAAATTTTCTTTTTTTTTTTTTTAATAATCTGACTCGTGGAAATACCCTCTGCATATTACATTGAAACAAAGGCAAGATTGAAACAGCAATAGCTATTAACAGTCAAATATGATATGCCAAAATGAAGGCTACTAAGCCTGCTTTACAAACAGTTAGTTAGGTCTATTCATGGTCCATCTTGGGCCAACCGAGAGGATATTCCTTAATTTCAGAGTTCAGATTATTAGATGGACACGTCAACAGCCATAGTAGAGGGCAGCGGTTGTATTGTGTCACTCGCGATGTTACAGGCCAAAACGTGAAAAGACAATCAGAGGAACTCAAGAAAGGACCTAGTGAAAATCTGAACCAAAAGGTAAAATTTTGTACAGGACCTCAGAGGTAGTGAGCTTGATTCAGCTTGTCGCCAAACACCCACTCAGAATGAACATGCCATGCAGTACTCTGGCCACAGGAATGCTTTTACTGGCAAAGCAAGAAAATGTATGTAACAAGGCACAACATATGTTGTTCATATCCATTAAAGGCAGTGAAACTATCAAGTTAGCTGCTGACTAAAAGCTTCCAAATTTGTAGTCAGCTTAGACTGAAACAATGAAAGTGGTATCAGTCTGGTGCCACGTACGTGGGAGTACATCGATGCACAGTCTGAGTTTACAGGATATGAGGCAATAAGCAGTTGGGTATCAGCAAACAGAATTAGGACAGGAGCTCTAATCTATTATACCTATAAATTGTTTGGCTCTTTTCCAGGGCTTTGTAGACATAAATTTTCTTTCTGAGTTCTGTTCCCACAAACTTCCTGTTCCTCTCAGGCAAGTTGCAGAGCCAGATTTTGATCTTCATTTATTCTTTTGTAAATTCAGGATAATTCAGTTGAGCCCAACATGTGGCATTTGTTCAAAATTATCCTAAATGAGCTCAAAAGGGTGTACAGGGTGCCTCATTTAATAATCTGTAAAAAAGAGGAAGGACTCTTCTCTCACCTTCCATTTTGCCTATTTGGTATTGTAGCAGAAACAGAGTTACTGTGCACATATCAGTGAAATCTTAGCTGGAGTCTCTATCTGCTAATACAACAAAAGCAACAGATCAGTACTTACAAAAGATTTGACCAAGTTTTTCAAGGTGCAGTCCAAAATTCCATATACCATGAGAGCAGAGAGCCACGTAGCCCTGGCAAATGTGCAGTAATTCAGAAGGGAACCTGACCAGAAGGATTTACCCACACAAACAAAGGTTCAGGATTTTAACTCTGAAAGTGATCAGCTAGCAAAATAAACTTTCAAAAGAAGTGGTGGGATTTCTCTGTTTCTTGATGTTTTTAAATCAGCCTGCAGATGTATTTCTGCATGGTATGTTTTAATCAAACACAACTTTTTTGTCTTCCAAGTAAAGACAGGCTAGAGAAACTCTATATTCCATCTGTTTAAAGAAATCAAATTAAGTAAGTTAGTGTGTTAAACCTTTCAAGTCTCTCAGGTCTAAATAGCGGAGACAAAACATAATGGAGACTCAGAATGAAGAATGTACAAGGAATATTCACACAAGAATCTGCAAAAGGCCAGGCAGTAAATCGCTCGAGAGTAATAACAACATAGTGTCTATATTTCCAATAGACACAATTTTAATAATAAAAGCAAAGAGAGACTAGATTTGCATGAAGTAATGCAATCCTACTCTCAGTATCTGTGTGTGCTCCTAGCCCTCCCTAAATACATAACAAAGTGCATTTGCAAAGACATCTTTCAGTTAAATGTTCAGACTATACACAATTTGGAGATTAAAATACATGTGGGGTTTTTTTTAAATGAGGGCTGTTTGAAAGTGAGTAACCTGAATTCAACAATACATTTGAGTAGTTTATAGATCTATTCATTTTTTATGTTGAATCATTCACATTTCTCAGAAAAACTACCTTAAAAGTACTATCTAAATCATCTTTACTGTTTAGCCATATTTGTTAGGGAGATGAACTTTCGGAATCGTTTACCTGGAATGGATATTTTAATCTTGAAAGTCTTGTTACCTAAGAGGAAAGGTGACTACATTTTCGAAATCAACATTGGGACACTTTTGCATTGACGTGTTTTAGGACTGTGAAATGTTTCTATGAAAGAGAGAGGTGCTTCTTGTAAAAAATGAGTATATTGAACACACTGGAAAACCTTAGGTGAAGCAGTAGTATATACCTTTTTTTCTGAATAAGTATTTCCAATAGTTTAATGTCTGATTCAAAGTTTTCTCTAAGCACTGAAAAGTCCTCTTAACATTTACTCTCTGAAAAATTACAACTTAATGAGGGCTAGGCTTATCTGCTTTTTCTCTTGCTTCCAAATAGTACTCAACGCACTGGAGACCCATTCCAGTGGTTGGTTTATTTTGTGATAAAGACAGAACATTGTGTCTTGGGCAAATATGGTGTAGTCATTTATTTAAAAAAAGCTTGATGTGAGAAAATGAGATGTAAAAGGTTTTGTTCTTGCACAGTGAGAGTATACCACGCAGAATCTGGTCTTGTAACAACATAAAAATTCAGAGCATATAGGCGTTTTAACAGAGAATTCACATATGTTGAATTGTACCATAGTTCAGGAACGGTCCTATTAATTTGGGCAGCATGATTTGGTTGGAAGCATAGCATGTGGAAGGTCTGCTCCGTGAACCTGGATTTGATCTGTGGGGCTGGGCACAGAGCTGAACACAAAATGCTTACCAAGTCATGCATGAAGGAGCCATCAACTACATCAGGCTGAGAGAAGCTGTTTTGTTCATGTTCCAAGTTATGTAGCAGGTCTTGTTCTGGGTGCTTTGATAGCGATATTTAAGAAGCTGCATCTGCATTTTTTAAATTATGATGAGTCTTAAATTGTAAAATCAATAAGTTGACAAGAACTGGAGGATAAAGCTTTCTGAGGAAGAGAGAAGATTGCCTCCTGGCTAACACCAGCTCTACAGAATAAATGATCTTTACTAGGATGTCCTAGTTGGCATTACATTTCAGCATAAAATTCTTCAGGGCCCAGTTGCACTTCTAGAACTCAATTCTGGAATAGTGAAAAATATACAGAAAAAACACAGCAAAGTATCTTTTGTGTGTTACTTCTCACAGTACTTGGCTGTGTATTTTAGTTCTTGCAGACCGCTGTTAGGTAGGAGCATTTTAGGTTACTGCAAAGTACCGTTCTGCCAGGGGGTCACAGTGATCAAACTGCCTATTTCTCCAATGTTTCAGGTCCGTTTGTCATGTTGTCACTTCCTACAGGCAGGTAGAAGAAGATGCTGTAGGAAAACAGGAATCAAAAGAACAGTTAGTACTGACCCAAGAGGTATGAGAGGAAGCAGGACAAAATGACAAAGGCAAGATGCAACAGGAGACGGAGATGGGCTGGGGGGTCATGAAATGGAGGCTAGTGCAGGGAATGTGTAACAAATCTGGGTGTCATGTTGTGCAAATAGGCCAGTCAGGGAAGTACCTTAGTACCAAATTAGCATGGCAAGGAAGTGATGAGAAAAAACTCCCCAGCCGGTCCTGCTAATAAGTCTTATCTGTGATCTTGAAGGGCTTAAAACAGTTTACTTTCCATGCCTGTGTAAGCCATTTGTGCTAGTAAATCAGAAGTGCGTGCTCCACATCCTGTTACCCTCAGATCTGCCTCAATGGCCACAAGCTGTATAATGCCAAAAGATGCGCCTCTATCTTAAAAAGAAAAAAAAGCCCTGAAGGTCCTTTTGATCTAAATTGAGTCTCATTCAAGTCTATATAAACCCTTATGTCTGTGGCACACAACACACACTTCATGGCCTTGTTCCATTGCTATCACACTGATGTCCTGTGGTTTCCCTGTCATTTTTTGCAGTCAAGTCACATGAAATGTATTATTGTCTACCTTGTTCTGATAATCTTGATACCACATTTTCCTGTTGCACAAACATCTTTTTCAGGGTGATTTGATCTAAAAGTTTAAACCCAGCAGAAAGGAAACAAGATGTGAGGTTTTTTTAAACATACTACTTCACCACACCAAGAGCTTGTTCTAAATGCTGCATCCTAAAATTAAGTGTTGGGATCAAAGAGGGGTAAAGCAATGATGTAAGGAACTGGACCATATCTTCTTACAGCTTTGACACCGTCAGTATCCTCCCAAAGATATGGGTTACTTTGATTTTAATTAGAGTAGTAAATTTATGCCCCTTGTGGGCACACTCGAGAAAATTTCTGGTAACTCCATGATGTGTGGGTGTCACACAGGCTACTGCATTAGACTGAGGTTTAGGCTTGAACTCAGACTCCTGGCCTACATGTTCATTTTCACTATGATCTTCTTCTTGCATGGGAAGAGGGCTGGCAGCCGGCACACTTGTGCTCTATGGCAATGGGCAACATGAAGGTAAGTGGCTCAAACCGTTTGGTTCAAGAACTGGAGGCGGTTCTGGGGCACAGCTGACAGAGGCAGCAAAGCCACAGTCAGTTTGCCTGTCCCCAGCATGGAAAGGTCATCTAGTCCCTGGCCACGGTCACTGCACCATTCTTCACTTCTGCCAGGTAGGAAACATGACAGGTTACCACAGCTAAAAGCCAACATCCATTAGTTGTCCCATGACCAGGACAGGATGAGTTAAAACAGAAGCAGCAGTACCGTGCAACTCTTTTGAAGGGTTTCGGCTATATGCTGGAGGTAGCATTGATGTCACTGAAGTAGTGACTCAGTTTGTGTTTTTCTTGAGTCACCTGCACTGAAACTGGCAATGTGTGTGCCAGTAAAGCCTATTTCAACTTTGGTTTTTAGTGATCCGAGCACGTTCCCCCCTCCCCCACTCTAAAACTAGATTGAGACTGTTACCTGATAAAATCAAATTATGAGCCTTCCTGAGAAGAGAGCCTAGACCAAGACTTAGCCATGTCTCACTTCATATAAAGCCTTATATAAATATCTAAAGCATATAAATCCAAGGCAGCACATCCGCTACAGCAGCTTTTCCCGTTTCAGCTTTCTAGGCTGAAGGCAATATCCAGTTTCTGCCCCTAAACCTCCCACTCACTTGAAGGCAGAAGCCACCTGCTCTGTCAATGTGCAAAACAGCTTTCTAGTACCTTAGGGAATGGGGTGGGCTGTGTCTTATATCATCTTCCTCCCTGGTGTGCTATATGAAGCACAAGGTACAACGTGCTCCTTAGGCAAGAGCACAGCAAGAGCTGAGTGTGGTTTGCGGTGGGCTGGACTCTAGTGAGGTCAAGCTGTGGTGCTTCTGGGAGCTGGGATGGCATGACAGGCTGGCCGACAACTCGGCTGACTCTTCTGCAATCATGTTGGAGCTGAAGTTCATGTCTCCTAAACAGCATATGGTAGTTTTTCCTCAGTAACCTGAACTACAAGTGCACATGAGAGAGGAGAAACTAATTATCATTGAAAATAGCAAGTAGCAATGGGGAGATGCAGGTGTAGTTGAACTAAATCTCCTCTAGCTGTGAGTAGGAGTGCATTCTAGGTCTGGACTGCCCTTAAGCAACCAGCTGAATTCCTTTAGATAGCAGCGCTGAAATCAGCCTGTAATCATTGCCAGTAACACCTGATAGCAGGGAGAGAAATCCTTTGCCTTTGCTCTGGGCTCCATTTTCTGCCACTACCTTAGAGTTACCAGGTCTTAAACCTTCTTCTAAAGTCCTTCTCTATGGAAAGGGAAAAAAGGAAGGAAAAAAGGGGAAGAAAATAAGAAGGGAAGGGCTTTCCTTTTACCAAAGGAGGCTATGTGAATGTGTTAGAAATTAAAAGAGCCTTGAAAAAGGTTATTAACAGATGTAGGCCAGTGACATTTTCAAAGCAGATGGAGTTACTAGAGTGCAGAGAACAAGGTGCCAAGTAAAAGATTACTGGGGAAAAGCATTGGCTCTTTTTACCTTCAAGAATTATAAAAAGTCAACTACAAATATGGAGAGGGTTTACATGGTTGAAATTGCTACAGCTGTAAAAGGAGTAAAAGAAATGGAGAAGAGAGAACATCAGCTGGGTTAAATCATCATCAGACAGGTTAGTTTTACCTTACTGATGATATGTTGTTGCAATAGTAAATACCAAGTGAAACTCGCAAGCAAATAAATAGCAAGTAGCTGGGGTGGCATGCTAAATTCAGCAGCTGGATGGAAGTCTCAGAAGTATGTGATGTTTGGACAGGAATGCTTTCAGGAGATAATATAAGCAATGAGAGCTTTTACCCTGTGCAGCAAAGCCTGTGCTGGAGTTTGCCCATAAATCATGAGCTTGGGTTTTGTAATCCCATCAGTTAAATCCTCGAATCTCTCACATTCTTGGGAAGAGGATTTAGTGGAAATACACTGTCCCTACAGCTGGAACAATATCTCTGGAAAAACTGCTTTTCATATCTCCTGAGGGAGGTAAAATATGGGTATAATTTATGCTGCACTGCTATTATTCATCCCTTCAGGAATTATTGTTCCACATGAGCAAAGGTAGGACAGGTAGGCTAAGTCGCCTGAGATACTGCTGAGCAGTGAACAGATGGCTGGAAACAAAATCTCTAACAGTGCTTAAATGTTTTCCAGGGATGGTAAACTAGCCTTTATTTTAAGTAAATCTGCTGAGGAGCTGCTCGTGAATTCCTCTTCACCACAGAGATTCACATAGCAGCTATCTGGTGCACACACATAGACATTGTAGAGCAATGGCATGTGGGAAACTTTCTATACATGGGTTATGCTGCATACCCCTTCAAGGAAAGAACCAACAGGTTTTATTTGTTATGTAGGATAATTTGCATTAAGTTCCTGTGAGTTATGTTGACACTATTACCAGAGAAATAAGGGCAAATAAGGCCATCGTAATATTCCTTCTTGGTAAGGTAATGGTCAAGCTAAATCCTAGATCATCAGAAAGCTTTTCGATTTTGAATAAGAATAGTTATTGATTGTGGTCAAAGTTATGAAGATCCTTCCATACGCCAGAACTATTGCACGGTATGTCCTTCAGCGGGTTCCTGATTCGCTCTGATGAATGCAATGTGTGTAGGACACATATCTGACAGCCTGTCTCAAAAAGCTGTACCCTGTTTGAGAAGGAGCCTAGAGATTGCCAAGCCTCATGTAATGGTAGGATATTTTTAATAAGGTGGATTCTGTCCTTTCAGGGAAGTCTTTGTGTCTGATGTATAGTAAGAAAAGGAACCCTAAAAGAGGTATTTCGTTCTTATTATACATGTCCTTCTAAATCCTTTAGAAGCAAGATCAATAGACATGGGGCCCACCATTTGTGAGGAAGAAGTAGCTGAGAAAAAAGATGAGAAACTTTCCCATAGGTAATAGAGACTTAAATTAAAAATGGCTCTCATTCACGGTGATTTTGAAGTGTGCGTCAAAGTCTAAATGAGAACTGTTTCAACTCCTACTCACTCAGATTAGCAGAGAAAAAGCCTCTGCATAAAGGTCCCTCCTGTGTTGCTTATCACCAACTTTTTACTGCTGAGAATGGCATTGATCACATGGATTTAAAATATGACCTGTCTCCTAACCAGGGATGTTCCAACCAGTATTCGCCTATTAAAGCAGGGAATCTGAGGGCAGAAATTTACTTTGCAAGGATGCAGAGTGACCATCACTGTTGACAGGTCCAGGTGGGGAGTTTTTGAGAACGTTATAGGTACAAACCATAGGAGAAGTTGGCTACCAAGGAATATGGACACTGCTCAGCACACTTGCATTTTATGAAGATACTTTGATATGAAGAAGACATTCTTAGATGTGTTTCCCTGAAACTGGTGACTTGCTTATCCCAGAGCCTTCAATTCCAAGAGTATGTTTACCTTGACATATCTTATTAAAAAGCACTTCAGCCTGTGGTGTAAGGTCTTTGCTGAGTCCATCCAGCACTTCCAGAACCCCAAGGGCAGCGATCTTCAGAGTTAGCAGGTACTTGGCAGGCTCACGCTCTTCCTGCTCTGAAAGAGACAGTATTAAGTTTCTTTTATTCACATAATTTGGCTTAGGCTGTGCCAGGCATTTCTGAAGTGTGCAGGAGTAATACTCGGCTTTACCGCGTTCATATAAACCTGCCTTTAGAGAGTAGTGCTCATTTCAGCCACCAGGGTTTTCAGTGTGATTCTGGTATGTTCTCCTTTGAGGAGAAGGCCTTAATTGCTACAGCTGGTGGCTGGGTACCAGGTGTGGTATAGTTTTTCAGTCTAACTATTGCTTAGTCAAAAGACAGTAATTAAAGGGATGGGAAAATTTTAGCATTGAGGTGATTAGCCCCATACATCTCCCAGCAGTTTCTCGCCCTCCCCGTGTTTTTTTAAAGCCTTTTGTTACTCACACTTTTTATGTACTTGCACATCTTTTTCAGAATGCCGGTTGGTGACTTGTCAAAGTTATTTTAAAACACTGAGGGCTTTTCTGAGACTGTGACTAGTATATTTTCCAAGGAGGAATAGAATAGAGTTATTCACCACCAGGTGCAGAACTGTACAAGAAATTCTAAGGAAGCCACATTTCTCTTCACCCTCGTGACATCTGCTCCTGTGGCAGACTTAGCTTGAAGAAGAGGCTACTACCATCCCATCTTGATTCATAATCAGTTGACTTTTTTTCCAAAAGCTAAGCAACTGCCAACCTGCAAAAGAAAGCCCTGCTCTGAAACTAAAAGTCTTGGGGACAGAATCATTTAACTCCACTGCCACATAACCCATTCTTTGTCACATCCTGAGTAGTCTCTGAAAAGAACTTTGACAGGCCTGGTTTCATTTGCCTCACCAAAGGTTGCAATCTTGAGTTGTTTCATAAAGAACTGTGCACTTTGTCTTTAAGTTTGTAGAAGGTCAGTTTTTCACTCAAGTGAAGATATTTTGGGCTAAGTACAGGGCAGTCAGATTCCTGTAATGTATGTATTTGCAGAGGCACTTTCATTTTCACCACTTTCTCAAGCAGAGTCCATCAAATCATCTGCAATAATTGCGCTTATTTTGTGGCTGAGAAACAATTGATCATCATTAATGGCAATAGTCAAGCCTCCCACAAAATTAATGAGAGAATATTTGCAAAGCAATTCTTCAGACAAAGGTTGCCAACTATTGTAACATCACACAGTATTTTCAAGTAATGCTTAGCATTATCCACCCCCTTTTTTATAAAGTAACTTTTACCATGGCTCTTGCATGCTGTGAGAATGATAGGAAAAGCATACTTCCAATTTCAGTCAGTGGAGGGGATAGATTTAACCCTTTTGGTGATACCCCTCTTGTCAAACCATTTTCTTAGTCTGGTTAAGGACTTGTATTTCTCGTTTTAGTTTAACCTCAGATATGGGTTTCTCATAAAAAGCTGCAGTTACCTCTTTCTTTTTAGGATTCTTCACCTGAGGACCAAGCTGTACTCCAGAAAAAACTCCTTTGAATTGCCCAAATGAAGGGATTTTCCCGAGCAGCACAGTATAGAGCAATCCTCATGACACTTATATAGGCCATTCCTCAACAACTTCTACCCATGCTTTTTCCATCTTGCCAACAAAAACTCTAAAGAATTGGTCTGTCAGGAGCACATCTATGAGTTCTCCTCAGTTATCACTTAGGGAAGGGTTTTGTTTTCTTTGACACCTCAGATACCACCACATCTGTGTCACAATTGAGGTAGGAACTTTGCAACTGATCTGACAAGTTGCATCATCCTAAATTAGCACAAGCAGCAATAAGCCAGGCTAGGAAATACATTTGTATAAGTAATGTATGCAGCAGTGTATGTCTTTGGCGTGTTGCTGGCATGGTTTGAAGAGACACCTCTTCACTCCCTTTCAATGTTGCATAGTCACATGATGAATCTATGCATTCTGGGGAAAACTGACATCAGAAGAATTTACTAACATCTTTTACAATGCTGAATTTGGGCTGGATTTTATTGGCCAAATTTACTGCACAGAAAAATTTTAAGCAGTTTAGCTGTTTGTTGTTAGGTGGACTTCACCAGTTTGCTGTGCTTACATTAATGTACTCCTCTCTGGTTGAACTTCTTAACAAACTCCCTTTCTTTTCCAAGGGTTGTATACTGTGTGGAAGATCCCAAGGTCTCTTGGTTCTGCCTGAGATGTAGGTTTTTTATAATGAGAAAGAGGAAGTCACATTTCTCTTCAAAATGACGAATCTTGTAGATTTTTAGCTATCCTGTAATCTTTGCTCTGATTCCCCAGGAGGGCCATTTCCTCATTGTTTTCTGATGCCTTCTTTTGTATATGTGCTAGAGATGGAATGTAAGTTTGTTAGCTACTCTGACAAAAGACATCAGGGAGAAAAGCCTTCTCAGAAGACATGTTTTAACTTTGGCAATTCCAGATTAATTTGAGAGAATGTCAAAATTATAATGATTGATTCCAAGATATCCAGGAAGGAGGGTATAGATTGGTAAAATCATAAGAATTGTTTTCTTTGTTGGGTTTGGGCTTGTAATAAAAGCACATGCATTGTTTCCCTGAAAAAGAATATCCCTAGGGGCCAGAGGCCACAGTAGTTGAGCTACCTTTAAAAAAGCCACAGGCTCCGTGTCAAATTCTAGCATTCACCAATGGTCCAAACAGTGTGCTTTAGAGATGCAGAGATACAGAGAAATAATCTGTGCCTTGTTCTGGTAAGAAGAAAATTGTATATTGGTCTATTGGTCTCATTAGCAAGTATCACTCTGTTTTGCAGTAGCAGGTGACAAAATGTGGGGTAAAACAATGTGTTAAATTCAAAAGCCATGAGTTTCCCAATAGCAACCACATCACCATCTGAAAGCAAAGGCCCTCCTTTAACTCTGTCCTTCAATGCATGACAATTTTCAGTGTTCTCCTCATGTGAGTTACACAACAGCGGCTGTATTGATGGGGTTTAATATGTTTGTCCATCTGTGATAGCTGCCTGGGGGAAAGTGCTGTGTTTCAAGTCTTTAAGAATATAAATCTGTACCTAACCATGCAGAGGCATACCAAGGCTATGTACTGTTAAGACTCTGAATGCTGTTTCCCCATCCTGAACTTTTTCTCCTCCTTTGTAACAAAGGATTTCTTCATAGCTGATGTGATCTCTTTCCTGCTTAGGAATCAGGCCCACCTCAAAATATAAACATCCTGCTGACAGCAATTAAGAACCATGTTCTGCAGATTACAAGTTTTAACCCTGTTGTTCTGACACCATTCTGGAAACTCTGCTTCTTCGCATACATCGTGCTGTCAATGCCATACTACTCCTCCCTTGGTGAAGGTCCAACGTAATGAAGTTTTTTCATAATGGCAAAAAACCTGTGGCAATATGTTTTAGAGCCTTCAAATCCCATGTCCTAGGGGGGTTCGCCATTTTTCACAGGCAAAGAATTTGATCTATGAACCAAAGGCCCAGAGGCTTTACTTTTATGCACACCAGATCACCGTTCCCGGTATAGTCTGCTGAAGTTTACATTGTCTTTCCCCTCGTGAAACTGAAATAACCCCAGTAACCCCGGTAACTGTAAGAACAGGGCACTACGAAAATATAGCCCACCAACATTGCGCTGTAAATCTTTTACCAAAAGCTGGTAGAGATTGTCCATCCTCAAATTAGTTTTATTCTTCCCATTCCGGAATTACTGAAAAAAAAAAATAAAAAATAGGGAATGTATCTCCCTGCCTCCTCGTATACTCAGAATTGTAAATAATATAATTTCCTGACTTTTCCAGGTCTTTTATTTGGGGAATTATCCAGAAATGATTGTTTATATGTCATCCCAAACAGACTGATTATAAAAATGTACGTGTACATGTGTGTGTATAGACAGTAATAATTATATACTCTATATACAGTATTTATCGATATATAAGACACTGATTATAATGATTTCCTTATTATCTGTAACTCTAGTACACACGAGTGGCATCTCTACTGAAGTTTTCAACCATCATTCAACCCAATTCTCAGAAGCAAAAACCACATCTGCGCCTAAGCAGTTTTTAGAACGACAATACCGTCTACAACTAGGACATCTCAAAGGCCACTCTGTGCTGTCTGTATCCTTCTCACCAAGACAGAGACAAGGAGATATCAGCAATCATGGCTATGGCTACATAATATCTGGTGTTATTCACTAGCTTTGCTCACTGAGGAAATCTTTCACATCTGAGTAACATACTAGACCTCCACGTATACCAGCATGAAAACACTCTTGGACTACATGGGAGTGCTACACATTAAAAAACAAACAAACAGGACCTTTATTTCATTGGGAGAAACCATCTCAATATTGACCTGCACAGAGTTTTGAAATTATTTGATGTTACTGTGCATTGACTTTTTTTACCAGGTTATCCTAGTTCCTCATTTTTGATCATTCTTATAATTGTGCACCATCACATCTTCAGTCAGCATAAGAGACACAGAGGTGGTTGCAAAACACAGATTATCGGCCATGTTCTCTAAGTCCACTGGACACCTTCTCTTTTTAGGGATGAGAATATTACAGCGCATAGACTCAGTAATGCCTCGCTCTCACCTCCGACTGCTCAGATTGTTTCCACAGGGGTAGTTGGTCCTGAATTGGGGCACCTGCCCTGCCCTTCTTTCAGGAGGGCACCCCTGCCCTGAGAGACTCCCCACTTTCACTGACTGCATCCATGGAGGGGACCCACAGGTGGAAAACCCATACTGCAGGATGCAGGGAAACACCTAGAGCAGAGTAACCCATCACACACAAGCCTGAATATGATTATGGGAGACCCAAATATATCTTGGGCCTCAGAATATATTAGGGTGCTCTGAACCCACCTGACACTGCAGGAGGAAGGCTCTGTGCCATACAGTTGCTTGTCTTAAGAGTAATTTCTTATGAGGGGGACCTTGCCATGACAGTTGTGCCTCCACTGCTGCAATGATCAGACGTATCTCAGGAGGCAGGGAACAAAGTTATCTTGTTCAGCTTTCAGCTCAGCTTGGCACTAGCATTAGGGCTGTCCATGAGTTGGAAGAGGAAAGGAGTGGTGAGCCTGTGGAGCGCGGCAGTTCTAGGCAGACCTTGTTCCTCTGCTAGCTGTGCTGCATTAGCCAGATTCAGGAGCTTGATTCCTGCTTTGTCTCCTGTTTGCTCCAGTTTCCAGTGACCACAGGAGTCACCAAAGTCCTTCCCATCAGCAGTGGTAGGTACTCTTGAGTTGCCAGTATGAGGGGAGAGTACTAAGCTGTGAAACTAGAGAGAAGAATTTACTGTGAACTATTTGGGATCTTTTGAATTCCCAAGGGAAGCTCACAGTCTCTTCGCTGATTGTGACAAGGAAGCGACTTTTTAGTTCTGCACGGTACCCACGTTGTCTGCACCTGAAGTAAGTGGACTCCAGTTGCCCCTGATACACCCATCACAGTTTGTACTTTGTGGTAAACAGGTTTTGACATATAGTTGTTTGTAGTCAAAAGGTTAAGGTCAAGATCAAAGCTGGATGTCGGTGTCCTATCAGCTCAAGTGAAATGAGGGCACACTCACTGTGGCTTCGCAGTACACACAGAGGCCGCGGCAGAGGTGGCACCTCCGTGGCTGCTGCCTCCCAGCCATGTGAAGGTTACACATTTATAGCTGGGTGAGCTGGGAGCAGGTGGAGTTCAGAAGATGTGTAGAGGTGGGGAAGGTTTTTATGATTTTATTCTATTTACACTGTGTGTACTGGAAGGCTTGAAAGGAGGGGTGAGGGCCTTGCTGTACCTACATGGCGTAAAGTTTACTCACTGAAATGAGAAACCTCCAAATTAAAGGCAGAAGACAAATATGAAGGAGCAAGAGGGGAAGAATGAAGCAGAACAGTAGAGAGATCAAAATGATTTGTAAGAAATATCATTCAGCTCCTTCCATTGTTCTTTAGGAAAAAGAGTGAGGATATATATGTATTTATTTGGCAACATGACAGGCTAAGAAAGTGTGCATCAATTCTGTGCTCCTCAGAAACACTTCTGCATATTTTATAGATTAAGTTATTTGATCACCAAAGTCTCAATATGCTTAGATAAAATACAACTTTCAAAAAGAGATTTTGGTTGTAGGGTTTCAGTTTCTGTAAGCTGTGTGGTTAATCATTCATTTCAATATTACTAATTTTGTCTTGGTAATATTGAAATTAATATTCTCAAAATACAGCCAGTCTTGATAAAATAATCTGACCTTGTTGCTTCCCCAAAGATGAGTCTTGCTGAAGTTGCTGATTTTGATCCCAGGCTGTCATGAGAAGCTGTCTGGGTTTGTTCAGAAGGCAGACTGCTAGTAGCAACGTACGCTTGCTTTGAATACAAGCAGGGAGAAAGTACCGTCTTCTAGCATATCTGCTTACTCTATGCATTTAGGGTTGTATATGTATAGTTTCATTATGAGAATATTTTATTTATTTCTTGTTGCTGGTAGCCCTGCAGAGCAGTGACATACTGAGAAATGCTTTTTTGGCTGGCCTCACCAGCTGAACTTCCAAACAAGGGCTTGATTCTCCACATGTGAACTCACATTGCTATTATTTTTATTTACTGTTATTTACGACCATCATTATCGCTGACGTGTACTGCAGTGCTGCGTAAGGATCCTAAGCATTGCTCTGTATATGTTGAGTGGACTCTCCTAGAGTTATCAGCAGGTACAGGTGTCAGCAGAACTGTGCTGTAGGCCCAGATCCATGTGTACAGAATCAGAGACCAGCTGCTTTTCGCGCTCTTTGCATTGTTTTTCAAACCTTTTTGAAGTAGCAGAGGAAATTATGTGTTAGAAGCCTGTGTCGGGAAAGGGCCTGGTGTCAGAGGCTGTTCTCTGCCACTTTCAACCCTCTGGGAATTCTTCAAAGTTCGTAACAATCAGTTTAGTCTCAGACTGTTTACTGTGCTAAGGTCTCTTGCTGGTAGCCTGGGAAATCTGTGGCCCTGACAAAACCTGAAGAGCCAGAGAAGGTTTGTGAAGAAAGCTGGTCCTGATTGACCAACCTTACACAGAGCCCCACAGTGCTGCCTGGATGGGGAAGTTCCCAGGGACCTCTGAGGACAGTAGGACAGAGACTTCAGTGCGAGTTTTACTGTAGCAGTGCTGGAACTGGCCTGAAGAGTTGTTAGCAGTGACCACATAGGAAGCAGAGAAAAACAGCTTGACTCTCCATTTTATTTGAGTTCATTTTGCATAACTTGCTTCTGCAAATAAAGGAATTGAATTTGGCTCAAATCTTTAAGCAAACTTAATGAAAACCACAGAGTTTCATCAAATGTTTGACTGCAATGCAAGCACACCATGAAAGGCTGTGAAATTTGCATTATTTTGATGTCAAATCAAAAGTAGCCAGATGTGGCAAAAGTATTCACAGATTAACTGTATTTTAAGCAAATGTGACCTGAATCTCAATGTTGGTTAAGAAAGTCCAGATCATTTGACTTTTGCATAATTTGAAGTTTCATTAAAATTTGCCCGTACAGTTTATACTGTGAAATAAAGTGGCTTTGCAAAGCATTATTTGAATACAAGTTCCCAAAGGAACAAGTTTAACCTCTCTTCATCCATTTAGCCTCTAATCATTTTCTTTTTCCTTCCTGCCTCCAAGGGACCCAGTTCAGTTGACAGGCATTGAGCAAATCTTCACTAAAGTGCAGACAAAGGATAGCCCTGATCTGGCTTGCAGAGCAGGTCTCATCTCTTCCACCCGGCTTCCTGTATGAACAGAGCTATGTCCAAAACCCTTTCTCCTCTTCCTTCTCTCCACAACTGCAGAAGACACACCATGAGCAGAAGCTCCTGCAGGGGAGGAAATTAGGCAGCTGTATCACAGCGTCCTAGCTGGGAATTCTGTAACCCAAAGGAGTGAGGTAGTAGAAGGGAAAGAAGGGGGAGAGAGTAAGACTCCCTTTCTTCCTCCTATACATGCCTGAAACCTCAAAGCTCCTTCTGTGAGCCAGACCTCCCTAACTACAGTGTCTCTTTCCTGTTTCCCTCGTGGCACTAAAACCTCACTGCCAGCTTGAATTTTGTCTGTATGTGTGAGGGGCAGTAACTGGGGGTAGCTCTAAACATGCTTGATAGTTTTCTTACAGCAATATTAGTCTGTGACACAGGAAACACTGGCAACGTGTGAGATACCAGACAATGATGTATAAAATGGCTGCAGAAAAACCTCCCAAATTTCTAAACTCTCGTAGGTGTCCCCTTGCCCTTGGCAGATATGGGTCACCATCTGTCTGCAGGCACAAAGACTAGCTAGCATCCAGCTGCAAAATGGCTAAGTAAGGTGATTTGTAATTGTGTCAGTAGCATGTGGCTTACCCAATGCGGAGTATTTTGATGAGTATCCTCTGGCTATCACAGCCCCTCCCAGGAGGGGTGGTCTAAACATCCTGTAACAGGCTGAAGGTTCACTGGGGGAGAGAGACAGTGTGGGAGAGAGAAATCTCTGTAGTCCACTAGTCACTGGCAGTCACCTGAGGAGGGACAAGCCATAGTTCTGATTCAAACTATTTTGGTACTTTATCCCTGAATTTTTCGCATGAAGTTCATTAGCAGCCCTTGGGATAGGACTGTGAGGGTGCAGCCATTAGGCCGCAGGGACATGTTGCATCCCTTCTCCAACTCTGTGACCTGCTGCAGTGAATCCCCTGGCGAAGTGCTACCCCCAGGCCCTGGCGGCATGACACCACGCTGCTTCAGTCAGCTGTGGCATCCACTGCCCAAGCTGAACAGCTATCCATTGGGTTGGAGAAGGCTGAGTGTTTCAGATTCTCAACTCTTTGGTAGGTATCAGATCACACAGGACACCAACAGCTTACTGTTCTAAGCACATGTCCTAACCACTTTAAAAAGTTCCTTTCTGACCTTAAATGCATTCATCCTGTGACAACACTTGTGAATTCAGCTGCTGGAGTGTGGCTTCAGGGAGCTACTGTATGCAGGCAAAGGAATTGCACTTTTCCGCTAATAGGTTCTTAGGGCAAGATCTCTGGACATCTCAAGGTGCTGCAGACCCAAGCAGGTCCTTTGTGGATTGCTCAGTTGCACTTAAATGCCTGAAAAATGATCCTTGTTGCTCTTGCTCTAGACTCACACTCTTTGTCTGAATTTGCCAGCACCATAGAAAGCAGAGAAAGTGTAGCTTAAAAATGATTCAGAAGTGATTCCATGGTCACGTGGTAAAATGCTCTGGTTAGCCATCAAAGCAATCTGACTGAATGTCTACATTAAAAAAATTCACCGCATATGTTTTATTCCACTAGCTTGGCTGTAGCAACATTTCTTAGTGTATTTTTCTTTGCAACTGTTGTTTTTATTGGTGTCTACTAACCGAACACTGTTTTTTTGTGGAAAGGGAAATGGGTCACCATTACTGGAACACAGTTCAGGTCTCTGAAAGACGCTTTGGCTAGTTATAATTACAGAAGAGATGTGGTCTGTGTGTTGAAGGCGTTTGGGGTCACTTGGAGACTTGTGTTTGAATTAATAACTGCGCTTAGTGGCAGGAGTTTTCTTAAAACATATAGAGGCTTCTTTTCTCACCAAATAAAATGTATGTTTTCACCGTCTTGAGTGAAGAGGATATTTCTTTTACTCAAATTTTCAGTGGAAATTATGAATCAGGAGCCACTGTTCAACATGGGTGGCCATTTTCTTTAGTACGTCTATGTTTTCCAGTAAAGGGCACGCTTTTTTTCTTTAATCTTTAACCAGAAAGATTACCAACACACTTAGCAGGAAAGACAGGGTTTGTTTCATCTGGGTTGGATTCCTGACGGAGATGAAATTTCCTTTAGCTTTTGAAGCCGGTGAGACAGATGTTGCGATAGGAAATGCTTCTTACCTCTTTGCATTGGCTGCATGAAAAAGAAACAAGGAAATGCAGAAAAGGTGACTCTTCAATTACAGGTGAAGAGGTGCTCAGCAGCAGCTCTTGCACTCCCTCGATATGGCTCCTTGGCCAGGCCAGCCTGGTGCGGACCAGAGAGGAAAAGCTGTGGATAACGGCTAGTGTTGGGGAGGGCAGTGTCTTCATCAGACCTTTATACAGGGATGGAGCCACAGGCCAGGGAGTGGTCTGTTGAATAAACATATTGTGCTTTAAAGAGATCCTTATTCACTGGCTGAATATTTTAGTCAGTCCCTTGAGTAACAAACATAGCTTTTTAGAAGCAAAGGTACTTTTTGCTCTGGCAGTATGCCATAAGAGTTGCTTAATTTAGTCTATTGTAGTCCATAGAATTTACTGCCTGGCTAAGGTTTTGTCAAACAACTTCGTGGATGCCAAGTATTTTTCTGGAAGCTACCTGTCCTCACAGGCAATGTTTGCAATCTTTTATTTTTATTGTGAACAGGGACTACGTCATGGTCGTGAGGTATTGCAACTCCCCAAATCCTAAGAAGTCCTTTAATTTAGTTTCTATCTGCCTTATGCTCCTGGAACCCATACATCCCTCTAACATGACCATGGCAATCTCTTTCATTTCTGTTTCATGACCACTATATACCCAAGCAGGTGCTTCTGCCACGCGTCTCCCCTGAGCTTCCCCTTTCTGCACAAGTTAGCTACTGTAAAGTCCTGCTACCAACAACTTGATGCCCCAGGGCACTTCCCATACTTCAGGAGGGAAAGTTCTGACCGGGTCTCTGAAGCACAGGCCTTAAGAGGAGCTAGGGCATAGGATCAGGTAGATTTCCATGGAGCTGTGGTTGTGACTGAACAGCAGGGACATAGGCAGGAAAAGGGATGGAAACACAAGCATTGGTCTGGCTTTCAGGGATGTAATAGGTAGTAAGAACTACCAAACTATATCTCAGTTTCATGAAAGCAGCAGCACTAAGCTCTGATTCCAGCTCTGACCCTCGTGAGACTCTGTTGCCCCACGCCAGCCTGATCAACAAGAGGATCCATAGACAGGAGGACCAACATAGGCACCTCTGCTGGCACTCTGCCAGGTGCTTACTACAATGTCCCTTGTTTCACTCAGGCCCCAAAGAGCCTTAATGAGCAAATCCTGTCTTTTTTTTTTTGTCTCACAAAGGGAAAATTGCTTGATTGAATAGACAAACACAAGTACCTTACATTTTATAGAGGAAAGATGCCAGCAAAAGGTCTGAGAATCCCAGTATTGAGCCTCTTCCTCCAAAATTTGGCCTCAGTAGCCTGAAAAGCCTATGCAGAGTTCTCATACTCCATAGATTATGTTTAGTTAAACTGCCACATTTGGAAAGCAATATGCTTCTTCCTGCTCTCATCAGCTGGTGGTAACATCATTTCCACTTTTCTCAGTGTTTCAGACATTTTTTCAGAAGAACCCTAGGGCAGCAAATGAGCCTTCCTTCTCGGCAGTAGGAAGAGGAATACCCCCTTGCAATTCTTTTCACAATCCAGACAGTAAATCCTGGCCTCAATTCTGAGAGATGGCAACAAACTATATAAGCTGCAGTGAAACTTTCTCCTGCAATGCATTGGGACAGAGGATGAAATATCATTGGTGACGGATTTGCCAACGGTGTACTAAAAACTGGGAGGACTGATGCAGGATTTAATATATGGAAGATGTTCAGTATTTCAAATTTGTTAATGTTTGCAGTTTTTGAAAATGATTATGCTTGATGTGTGCAGCAGCTAAATCTTTCTTGTTGATAATCAGAGCTGATTTATTTCTTTTTAAAAATTGATCTCAAGCCATACAAGATCTTATGACTCCCAGGAGGAAATAAATAGCTCAGGCATACTCATTTAGATTAAGTTCACCCCCTGACCTCTTCTTCATATCTCCAGTTCATACCTGTCCAGTTCATTTTGCCAGAAAAGCTATTTAATCCTTCCTATTCCTCCCTCTTCTCCAACCAACCCCCCACACTGAATTGAACTCATAATCATAGAACATAAATACAAATCTCAAAATTTCATCTCTCAAGGAAATACGAAATTTTTATGGCAGTGGATAGACTGCTATAGCAATGATGGGACTCTGGACAACTCAAGGGATTTGGGTATATGGAGTATCTCATTGCAGCTGAAGTCAAACCAAAGGCAAAGACTTAGATCCAGCTCCCCAGTAAACCTTGTATGGGCAGAAGTCTCGACTAACCGATTGGTTTTGTTAACTAAATAATTTCAATGACCTGTATTTTTTCTATTTTTATTATTGTTGTGTTCTTCTGCACAGCAACTTGTAGATTCACATGCATAAGGGACTCTCCACATTGTAGAACACTTTATGAATAACAATGTACGATATCTTCAGTACAGATCCTCATTTTGACTCATTTGTTTGCTTTACTCTAGTTTGAGAGCCTCTTTTCCGCAGCCTTAAATAAACTTTGTGAAAGTCTGTAAGTAGTATGATAGAATTTAAAATTACTTGAACACTGAAGTTAACAAAATACCTGTACTAAGGGAAAATGGTCCACAATGTTTCACAGTGACATTTCATTCCCAGTGTTATACATTAGGCATGAAATTGCAATCTTGAATCTAATCATTAAACTCCAAGAGCATTCAGATTTGGGTTCATAATTCAGGCTGCGAAGATAAGCTTGTAAAATACATGTCGAGGTTTGGATTTCAAGCCATCTCAAGATATGCAGGTGTTCACATCATGATATTCTTGTCATTTATCCTTCCTTAAATTTTGGAGTAGCTCTAGTTGTCATTCTTAACATCTTTCACCTGTTCACCTTAGATCATACTATCTGTTTAGGAAGATTAAGTTCACTCAAGTTGTAAACTTTTATTTCAGGTGTTAACCTTCAAGGAGATTATGAGCAGTTTTTCGCTGTACAAACATACCTATTTGGTTTACTGACTTCCTGACTTCACGCACTCCATACTGGCACGGACTGGGAAGATCTAAAGGGCATTACTGCGTGTAAATACGTGTGGGGCGTCTTATAGCAATGATAAATCAGAAAGGATGAAGGCATCTTACTGATACTGAATTTTATGTTACATGTTATATGACAGAAACTGGTTTTACACAAACACTGTTGTTATGGATTCAGCTCCTGGAAAAGTCCTAGCTAAAATACTTTTTCAGTCATATTCTCCATAACGCAATAGAAGACAAAGATGGAGAGGGACAGGTTGTAGAACTCCCCTCATGCACTGTCGTACAATTGTAAAATTTCTGTTACAATTCTAAACCATTATTTAGCAAACAGAGAAAACATAGGTTGAGATTGTGTCTTAGTGATTTATTTCACCCTCAAACCTCTGATTTCCTGGACATTATTTGTATGTTACTCATGATCCTGCTTGTCTTGAAAGTGGATTTTGTAGAAGAGTTGGCTGAAATACTGTTATTTGATTTTTTTTTTCTTGTTAAAATGCTGTTTCCCAAAACTGGGAGTTTCCAAAGAGAGTTTTTACTTTTTGAAATGCCGACCTGTTAGAATATCAGGCTTTTTGTTTATTCTTATCGATTCCTTTTCTGTTTTATTTTATTTTAATCCTTTCTTGTCACACAGTCTATAGGCCCAGCTCACGTTACTTTTTTCATAGGTGGTTTTTTCCCTCATTCTTCCATCCTTTATCTTCTTCCAGCTCCTTTTGATTTAGAGATATTGAAGAATGACAGAAAGAAACTGAGTGATGTCCCAAAATAATCCTGAACATTATCTGTATACTGCATAAGGGATTAAAAGAAAGGAAGAAGAGATGGGACAATATGAAAAAGACTTTCTCATGAAAATAAAAGGAAACAAACAGATCCAGACAGTGTCGTTAACTCACTGTCTAGAAACAGATCCAACTTTTTGGTTTTCACTTTTTTTTATAATTTTTTTTTCCTTAGTCCTTCTCCTGTTTCCCACTAAGATGCTATACAGGGATAAATTGCCAGAGACTCTCTCCCCATTGCACTGTGGATTTTATAGAGCTTATTTCTTTCACATGACACGCATGCATGCATGAACTTTCTTATGGACACATTATGGCATAATAAAAAAATGTTTTATTAAGAATAAAAACCTCTTTTTCCAAAAAGAAAGTAATGATAGAACCTGAGACTTCCAAAAGCTTGGTTACAATGAGTATAAATCATTTATCTCTCCGGAGTAGAACGTATGTATTTTGAACTACCTTGTTCAGAGTTTCATCATTTGTCCTTTTTCCAGCAGTATCTCAAGGCAAACCTCAAGTATTTCGTTCTTTCAGAAACTCTTTATTCCTTGAATTTCCTTCTCAGTCTGGTGAAAGGTTCCAGGGGATAGGCCTCTCCACTATTACATAGGATCTTGCATCCAGCATTTCTCATAGGCAGTAGAGGTTAGCTGTTTTCACCAATAATTTTCAAAGGCAGTAATTGTCAAAGGCAATATTTTCAAAGGCAATAATTTCACCAATATTTTCTTAAATGGTGAAATGTACATTGTGCATGTACAGAGGAAAGTTTTGTTTGCTGGGGAGGTCAAGTAATTTGGCAAAGGTTATGTGGCAGAACAACAGGAGAGAATGTAATGTTACCCAACACGCCAGGGTGCCCCTCTACATCTCTGGTTAGCAGCTGGTTACCCAAGCAGGGTACCTGCTGTGAAATTGACAGTCCCTGCTTCATTCCATGCTTTACTCATTTCCCCTCTGCTTAATGTCACAGTTAACGATTCACACCTTCTCTCTGCTATACTTCTATGTATTTAGATATTTGTTGAGGAAAGCCCTGTTCTTGGCATACCAGCTTATGTCCTCTTCATGCCTGACAGTCCCTGTTTGCCCTATCAAATTTGAAACCAGCCTCCTGTTTGCCGGACAAGCACGCTATGTATCTTTCACAACAGTGTCCTCTGACTGATGTTTATTTTTCGATGAATTACAAAGAAACTCAGAATCAATGCAACCACTCTGCTTCCAGCAGCCAAGTACTGTCTGGCAACACATCCAGGCTGGATTCCCAGTTGGTCATTTATGGTCAGAGTTTTGATGGATTTCACAAGGACCATGAAGGATTGATGATTTCATTCATACTGAAGGCTCTGAGCAATTTGAGGCAGGTCAAGTAACCCCTGAACCCATTGGGGAAGTGGTAAACGTTTCATGTCAAACCACAAGAGGAAGATAATTGCAATGCAGAGTCCGTGAATACACTGGCCTTACACTGTGTTGTATTTGTGCTGCAAGACATGTGAATAGAAGAGATAATGCTTCCTAGGTTAGGGACTGATCCTGCAGGTTTGAACTGATTTAAAGAACAATTGCAGTCTTGCAATATACTCCTCTTGTAATATATCCCTCTGATAGTAAAAGAATACAGAATTTAATTAAATAAGAGGAGCCTCAAGGTGTGAATGGCAAGGATGTACTGACAGCACAAATACAAAAAATGCAGATGCGCATACCTGAGGTACTGTGTCACAGTGAAGTCTCTGCTGTGCTCTCTCAGGTTTTGTCCCCTGCTATCCCGTAGCTTGGTGCAGGAGAGCATGTGTGCATACCGCACTCTCCTAGTGTGGTGCTAAGAAGTTTGACAGTGAATGTGAGGATGAATTGATAGCATCAAGCTAAACTAGCCCTAACAAAAGGGCATGTGCAATATATCAACAGTGCTTCATGGCTGTGCCACAAGGATTGACATTGGAGGTAGGTTGTTTTCTTTGTCCCCAGTGGAAAGTCTATCATAAAGGAGACTGTAGAAAATAAAAGTTCCCTCTGTAGCAGTACTACAGGAATCTACTCTCAAGCAAACTCACTACATTTTCTTCACCTAAAAGCTGACATCTTTAACACAGTTAGCACTTCATCTACAAGTCAGTGGATCAGGCAGTGTGCCAGTTAACACACAAGGCTAGAGCAAAACACAGCTTAGAACAGTACTAGACTGGGTGTCTCATGACTGAGCACAGGACCATCAGGAGAACTCAGAGAAGCTGGGAAAGGTGAGGAAATGCTGATTTCCCTTTGTCCAAGTTCAAGTAGCCAGAAACCTCTGCTGCCAGAATTTCCACGCCACAAGCAACTTATACCTGGAATAGGAATGGAGAATTAGTTATGTGCAATCATACATCTGAATCAGTCTAAATTCTGGTTCTGTTCTGTATCCAAAACTGCTTCTGGCTACTATGCAAAGGCTTATGTAGTTAGGAAGTTCCTCATTCTCTACAGAGTATTTGCCCTTAGCCAGTAACTCTCAGTAATTCTAGCAAATCACTTCCCCAGAGAGATTTTGGGTACCATGCATCATCTGAAGAATCTGAATGGAACAGTTTCACATCTGTTCCTCATGCATAAAATCATTACTTTGCACTGATGCGAAGCAGTTGCATTTCCAGGAACCTGCCCTACATGGCAGCATGAACTCCATTAACAAGGTATTGTAACAATCCCACCCACCAACTCACCTAGAATCAATGGGAGACACAGCAAGCAGCCCTTTCCCTCCCAGAGAAAGCCTTGCAACAGATACAAGCAGAGGTACAAGTATAACTAGGTTTAATACAACCTCAGATTCTTGGCTTTTTAGCTGCGTTCACTGCTGCCATGGGCATGTATTCACTGTTGTACTCATGGGAGTTGGATTCACATCGCTGATTCTGCCAACAGAGAGAAAATGCCATGAATTTAATTTGTGGTCACTAACCTCTGCCACTCCTGCCTTTGTTCTTTAAGTAGGGCGGTTACTCTGACTATTTTCAGTGGGAATATTAAAGTCAGAATAGACAGGCACTTACGTAGAAAACTTGGAATAAAACAAACTGAAAATGAAAGACACACATTGTCCAAAAGAATAACTAATGTCCATGGTCTCCTTTCTTTCCTGAGCCAACTGGTTCTTTTTTTCAGTGGTTTTGCTCCAGAACAGAGCTGGAATCACTCCACTGATGATTTGTTTCCCCTTCTTGAAGAAAACAATCAGGTGAATTGCTTACCAAAGTAATTTTGCTGACCTGTGCAGCATTTCTCCTCTTTCCTTTGACTCCCAGCTTTTAAATCAATACACAATTCTGTCTTAGAAAAATTAAATCTGAGCTGCCGTGCATCAATGACTGAAGTCCAGTGGTAAATGAACAACTTCGTATTTTTGTAAAAAAACACATCACACACTGAGTGAGTATGTGCCTGTCCCACCCTCTAAATCTCATTAAATCAAGTTCCCAGTCCATGACCCTTGGAAGGATGGTTCTGCAGAACATCAGACTTGCTTACCTTGTTCCTTAGGTAACAGGCTATGACACAGCAGACACAGGAAATCATGGCAAACATGATCAGGCTAATAATTATCCATGACACAAGTCCCAGTGAAATGCAGTCTTCCTTGTCTGGAGATAGGGAGGCAAAAAAAGTCATTACTGATAATTTGCATTCTGCCCCTCCCCACCCCC
>NW_009611163.1:49068-54978 GCF_000690535.1 Cariama cristata | reverse complement strand
TGTTCCTAAGAAGAGGTTCAGAAGAGTATGAGAAACATATTCTTTAGCATTTACAAAGGTAGTAGTTTAAATAGACCTCCAACTTCCTCTGCATTTAAAAAAAAAGTTTTATATATTTAATAAACAATGTCAGGGACCAACCTGTTTGACTTGCAGTTAATGATTTATGACATCACTTCAGAAAGAATATATGTGTAAAATTAATTTTGTTAGCAATTTGAAACTGAGATTGCCAGAAATGGATTTTGTATTCCTGTAATGTGTTAATTTTTATCCTTTCTGTGCTTTCTTTTCAGTAAGTACTTTTTCATTTAGCACTGCCATCCAGTTTATTCAGATAAGCTCATCTTTGGTTTCGTTACAAATTGAGCGGAAATACCCATTGTCCTTGGTAAGAACAGATATTCTAGATAAGACTGCATCATTGAATGAATCGGCAACATTTCAGTACACTGATGAAATAATACCAAAATAGAAAATCTGTTGCTAATAAATGCATTTGTACAGTTTCACAAGTTCTCTTGGCTACTTTATTTCATAGTGCAGTTTCATACTTGCTATTAGGCAGTTAGATTCGGAAGTACGTTGAGAATGATTTGCATGCTTTCTGCTTAAAGCAAGCCTAACCTGAGGGACTTCTCTGCAATCATTTACATTCAACCTATGTTACATGGCGTTGTGCATGCTAATTTTAACTGTGGATATTTGAGAAAAGTGACTTGCCTATATATAAAAACTGGCAGCCTCTCACTGTCAATGTATTTCTGTCATATGGGCCAACAGCTCTCCTTGGATATCCTTGCGGAGATAGCAGTGTGTGCATGCAAAGGAATAATGGGGTCCTCTCTATCAGTGCTGGTACCAATTTTTGCTGTGAGTGGTACAGGGTTCTTATGGTAGGATCCCCAATTTATTTTCTAGCTCATGCGTGATTAGCAGCGGTAGACTGTGTGTCAAATATGCTGAAAGTGCAGTCATTACTTGTATTGATCCTGTTTTAGACAGAAAAATTCTAATTAGATTTTTAGGTCCCAGTTTGACTTTTCAAGGCTGGTGGCTGAGCCAGGAGGAAGAGGGAGTCTTTTGGTTTGTTAGCTTAGAAAATAAACTTAAAAGGGGAGGGAACAGACATCACACTGCTTTCTAGGATTTTATTTTGTTTTATTTTAATAATATGGTAATAAGAAGACTGCATGTTTGTAAATTAATTTGCAGATGGGTTTAACTCTGCCTATAAAATGTCTGGTCTGAATCTCATTGCATAATAAAACCTAATAATCCTTTGGGTCCGGTTCTGTCCTTAGTAATTGTGAAACTCTGTATGGTCTCTTAGACCTATTTGAGTTTTTGTATTAGCTGTTTAGTTTTACGAATTACAGCAGCAGCATATTACAGCAGGTCCTACTGTGCTAAATATCATACGAAAACAAAACAAGGGACAATGCTCTCCCCAAGACCTTACAATTTAAATAGATTAAAAGATTAATAGGAACACACAGATGTGAAGTGTCTTGCTCAAGGTTACCCATCAGGCCAATAGCAAAACCAGAATTAAACTGGTCCCTGTGTCCCAATCTAGCACCCTGTTGATTGCACCGCAGTGCCTCTGGAAGTTAATTTGAAGTAATATTTTCAACTTATGCATACAAATTGCTTTAAAACCTAATTTTGATAGTCTAAAAGGCAGCTTGGTGAGAATAAAACCCCCTTGACAAGGGAAATGGAGGGCACATAGTCATACCTAAGGCAAGGCTTACATTTTTCTTTTTATCATCATTCATCATCTTTTGACAAGAGGATGCTTTGCATACAGTAGACAGCCTTTACAGCCAACCCTTCATGGCACAAGAGGAGAAAAGAGGCTCTTCCTATTCCCAAGCTGCCTGTTTAGTTACGAAATTGTAGTCCGGGAAATTTTCTTGCTGATAGAGTAACACAGTTTTACTGGGTCACCAGGAAAAGCCCACTTCCAGATGAGAGCATCAAGGACATTGTGCCCTGCTGCTGTGGTCCTGTACCCTGTGGGGAGCTGTGCAAGTTTTCTGAGGAGGAAAGACCTAAACACCAAAGACAGGGCAGTCTTATGAAGAAGCTATCCAATCGAAAGTGTTTCATAAATGTGGAGTCTGATTGGCCATGATTGTTCAGCTAAGATCTTGGTCAGGAACATTTTGAATTAAAATTTAGGCCTAACTGTAGTAAGTCTGAGCATAGGCAATATTCTAATCTCATACAACACTGGACATATGTTTTTTGAAGATACTTGAGTAATAAACAGAGCAAATCCCCAAACCTACATTTTGTCTCTATGGAACTATTACAAGAACACATTGTAAGCAAGCAAACATTGCATGAATTGTGCAGACTGTGGTTTGCTACCGATTGACAGTATGCATTGTAAGACATCATGTTCAGACTGTCTCTACTTCTATAAGCCATAAAAATAATTTTAATGTATGAAGGATGGATGAATAAAATTGCAAAAACTTATTTAAACATTCTTATCAGGAACATGCTTTCTTCCTATCTTTCTATCTCAATGGGAGCTTGAAGTTTAGATTCGGAATTTGAAAAGTTTAGCCGTTGTCTAAGTGATAATTACTTTTTTTTGTTGGAAAAACTCAACTATTTTGTGTATGTTTTTGCAGTGCATGTACTGCTTATTTTTTGCAATAATTCCACTTCGCTGTTTCATCGCCTTTCCCTGAGGGTAAGGATTGTATACCACAGCCTCTCAGCAAACTGTGAAGAAAACAGGAAGAATTATTTTTATTTTGTCTGATCACAGAACCAAACGAGACACATGTTGCATTCTCTTTAACTATGCTGTTACTACAAAATTGATTTTGAAAGACACAGTAAGGGGAAGAGAGAGTGTTGAAGTAAGACAGCAAAACCAAAGGAAATGCTCTAAAATAAAACTATATTCTTTAAAAAGATTCAATATTATATGTCCAATACTGTGTAACTAGTTTGATGGGTTATGCAAGCTATTTAATGATGAATGTTTTGGTCACATTTGAGGTACTCTATAGAGAGGCTTTCCATTACCTCATTTTTTTTCTGAGAAAATGCTGATAATTTACACTTTGAAGAGCTATAACTGGAAAATTAAATAGAAGGAACATCTTTAACATTTGAGCAACAGAAAGAGACATTGGTCAAATCAAGACAAATGGACATTTTAAAATTATTAAATACTTTGTACAACCTTCAGACCAAGAACTGTTTTCATAAATTATTCAACACATTTTTAACTAAGAAATGCCTCAGTATTTGTATTCTAGTTACTCTCAATGGTTAGAAACCTTCCTGAGTAAAATGCTGTATACATTTGCCAAAATGTAGTTCTAGATTAGAAATTCTAACGGATGAAAACAATATGCAGTCCTAACACAATCTAGAAAAAGTAGTGTAATTGAATAACATCCATAATTATAAAAGATGATCAGTATCAATATCTTTAATCAAGTTGGTAAGAAAGCTTAAGTGAATAGTTCAGTTGACTGTGTAAGTTCATACTTAATAGGTACCAAAAGGCTGATCTTTGTGATACAGTAATTTTATGAGACCTATTAGGAATAGCCATGCTCTATTTGTGTGCTGCCATTGTGCTGTATGGCATGCTATGTAAAGGCATGCTATTTGTGAGAAAGGGCTGCGATTGCAAATTCTTCCTTGTTACATTGGCTGGCTAATTGCCTACCTTACAGTCTCCCTGTTTGTTAGAAGTGGGCCTCTCTGTTGTCTTAGTCTGACATTTAAGAGTAGGGAAGCAACAAAACCTTCAATCATGTCTTAAACCTTATCACACTGGAGAGCGACTTTACTGAAAGTTCTAGCAGGCATTATATTAAATCTGACAAGGGCATGATCTCTTGTACTGTTGTTTTTATTGTTACCTACCTTTTATGCACTTTTTTTTTCCCCTGTTGGCCTTTCCTACAATGGAAAGGATTTGGTTAAATGATTGGAGCTGGACACATCCTGGTTTGCTTGCTTGCTTAACCTGAAAGAATTACACATTAAAAAAAAAAAAATAAAATCTGTAGACAGTCTTTGTGCTCTCTAGCCCCTCAAATATCTAAATAATTTCTCAGCTTGGAGTCTGAGGCTTTTCTGAATTTAAATGCAACCGTCTCTTCTCTCTCACTATTTCAATATTAGTTTTCCCTATTTCTCTGACCATATACATATGTCTTCTGGCTGTTTCAAATCCATTTCTTTTATTACTTAGTATTAGCATGTATTACAATTCTACAATCCTTATCCGTAAAAGTATGTCTAAAAAAATTAACATTAACAAAATATGTATATTTTTCCTTTCCCTGATATGCTTTCCCAGTCTTTAAGTTTTAGTTTTCTCCTTTGGTTCTTCTGGGCTCAAATATATTCTTCAAAGGAATATTATAAAGAACAGTTTTTTATAAGATAAACATTCTAGAATGTTTTATAGCTTATAAATGCTGAAGTGGACTATGTGAAAGATGGCACTTGTTCCCAGGAATTTTAATTGGAATACCCATGGTTTTGTACTTCAGAAATCTTGAAACATCACGTGCAATTATTTTCAACATTGAAATCAGCTGCACACGAGCCTCTTTAAAAGCATCAGACTATTTTGTAGAAGAGTTGAAGGCCTCTCTACGAGGTTACAGTAGGACCTTACTGGTTTGCTTTGAACTGCACCTCTGGTGAGGGATAATGGAGGGAGGAGAACTGGGGGTAAAACTGTGAAAGCCAGTGACTTCGGAGTGGTAGCCAGTCTCTTACCCTATTGAGTGATTCATCAGGGTGTTTAAGGTGAAACATAAAACTGTGGTTCTACTTTTGTTTTACTTGCACCTTCCAGATGTAACTTTCAACAAATCAGCTGCTGTTCTGCCCTCCGTGGAAGGTACAGTTATGAATGATAACTGTTGCTTTTATCCTTATTCAGATGTCAGTCACAATTTGTTCTCTGGCCGCTAACAGGAAATGTCCTGCTAGAGTATCAGGTTAATGAAGCTTTTACGTTAATGAACGTGATTAATGGGAGACAAATTTTAGAAGGGAGAATATGATATCCTGCCCAGAATTAGTTTCCATGGCCTCATATAGCCCTGTAACATTATAGTCCTGTGATGCGGTAGGAGGGAGGGGGTGTTTAGACGAATGCCAGTATGAAACTATAAGAGGTAAAATACAGTCCCACTACCTGCTGAGAACAGCGAGAGAAAGACCAGAAAAATAAGACATTCTTTCTCCTATATTTATTCTCTGTAGAGTTCTCTGAAAGTCTGTAATCTGTGATTCACAGGGGGCTTCTGAGCAACCAAAAGATAGAGCTTTGCACAATTATATGGAGAAAAAAATGTAGGAGGAAAATTCTGTCACTGTACTCATATACTTTAGGTAGATTGAAAACTTCTGGAAATAAACCCCATACTAAAACCCAAACACATTTGAAATGGTTTCTCTCTGGGTTGATGTTAGACCAGCCTGAAATGACCCACTCAGTTAATCTCATTTGCTTACCTTTGCTTGAAAAAATGTTCAGATTCATGATTGCAGCATGCATATTGATCTTTACTGAAAATTTGATCTAATGTGTTTATTTTTAATTGTGAAATTTTAATTATGATGTCTTTATGTAATTTTTAATGTGTTTGGTACAGAACTTGGTGTTTGTGACAAATTTCTGTTTATATTTCCAAAATTTGATCCTGAAGTTGGCAAGTCATATTTGTGCACATCTGCAGAAAGCTGCAGGTTATGAAAAACAACTCTTTTGGAGAAAGTGAGGTGTTTTGTTAGAATATCTTGAACCAAAGATGTACATCTCAAAGATTTTACTAAGTTAAGTTAAATTCAAAGTCTTTGAAGGAATGAGATACAAACTGCATCAAAAATATCTTAATGCAACAATGT
>NW_009611163.1:41743-49037 GCF_000690535.1 Cariama cristata | reverse complement strand
TAGGGAAATTGCCTTATGGAAAATTATAAAGTTATATATCAAAGTACCCTGGAATGGATTTAACTTTTAGTTTATAAATGCTTGTGAAACCTCATTAGTTTTTTTCCTTACTGTTTTGGCCTTCCCATAATTTTTAAGAGGCATCTTAAGTACAGATTTTTTATATATAAAGCTGATTTTTGTTATTTATTTTCCTCAGCAAAAGTGGTAAGGATGTTTTTTCTACTTGTGTTGACCACTGTGGTGAAAGGTAACTCTGTTACTGAAATGCACTAATAGGGCCACAGGGTTAATTTTTCTTTAATTTTTTGAGGGGAAGGGGAGTATTACTTTGTCTTTCTAAATTGTGACTGGGCAATTCTTCTTCTCACTGGTGTTCTAACAGCGAAGACAATTCTTACTCTTACAGAGATAATTTTCTTAACAGTTGCAGAAAGCAGAAGACCAAAAATACCCTGAAAACTCAGAAAGTTTATCGGTGGTATTTTCAGTTTCTTCTTTCAGAAAGCAGAGCCAGAGTAGTGAAGAGCTGCTTGCTTTGATATGAGCTTATGGCAATTCCACCAGTAAGGAAAGAGCAGAATGGTAGGTCTTAAAGAGTAAGGCTGTCCAATTACGTTGGCTGTATACACCTTTCTCACGGCATGTGGTGCTGCATGTGTTTCTACGGAACTGGCTCTCCGTCTTTCGTTTTTAAAAAAGGACATTATCACTTTCTTAACAGACCAGTTAGTCTTAAATATAAGCACTTAATGATATTAGTGGCACTGTTCAGACAGTGGATATGCAAGGTAGGATGGATGAAAGATAATGATGAAAGTTTTGAAAATGAAATATTGCTTTTTATTGAAAAATTGGTATTACTCCATTTTTGAATGTTGGTGAAGCTGTCAGGTTTTCACAAGAAATTAAGTACTCCTCTTCCTCTGCCCTGAGGAAACAAATTTTTTTACAAAATATAGGGAAATGGATAGAGGTGCCAAAAAAATAACGTACCTATATTAATCGAAGATTGCAATACATAAATCTTTAAAGAAGAAAAAATTAGAACTTGGATTTGTGAAATTGCTGCCATAAAGCTAGTCACACAAGAAAGTAACTGAAGAATTTGTTGTGTTTGTTTATTAGACAAAACTGTTGCAGTATGTCTCTAAGTGCTCTGAAATGTCTCTGAACTGGGGAAAAGAGAAAGTTTACTGATTGAGTAGAAATAACAAAAACATGAAAATGAACTTTTTCAGATACACTGTTTGAACATGGCACATAGTCTTTTATTTCTATATAAAATAATATTTTTTAATCTGTTCTAATCCAGTTTGGTTTTCCAAAATACAGCCTGCCTCTACAGCGATTCATCCTGGTTTGACAGAAGAGGGCAGTGTTTCTTTACAATTCAGGGTGGATAATACGCGTATTATTTTAAAGATCAGTCTCCAGAGAGTATTTTGAGCCAATGAATTTAAATGTAATAAATGCCCTCTGAATATACTACTTAGTAAAAATAACAGGCAATGAAAAAGTAGACATTATGGCTACTTAATTGTTGTCAGCACTGAATTGTACTGACCCAAGGAACAACATCTAACCGTTAACATACTACATAGATGACTGATTTTTGTGTAATGTTCAAAGATTAAATCTGTGAAACAGCATCTTAGGTTGAAAATGGTAAAACGGTAAGAGTTAAGCCTAACACTACTGCTTTACCGAATGTATATAAAATAGCTTTGCAGAAATTCAGTATGTGCCTCAGCACTGATGGTCTCACACTTGTTGTCCGTGCTGCTGTAGTGTCACCCTTCATAGAGCAGGCAGACTAAAAAAATACAATCACAGTTTATCAAGGGAATAAGACAATTAAGCATATCTTTTGCCTTAAAGGTTCTGACTATGTCCCATCTGATTTCAAGTTAAGGACTTGTTTTATTGGCCTTTTAAGATAGGAATGTTTGCTGAGTCTGGGCCTATATGATTGACATATTTCTATATCCTGAGTGTTTTTCTCTATTTCTACCTGAAATAATATGGCAGGGACAGGTTTCTCCTTTCCTCATTCTTCCTACCAAAACCTTGTCTTAAAGTTCTTCCTTCTCCATATTAATACTTGTTCCCTGTTCTCTGAGCATTTTAATTCAACAGAGGATGGATGAACCTGACAGCTCTTCTTTGGGGAGTACTGAGTTATTCCATACCCAAGAAGACGAGGTTTGTTTGTGTGAACATAGGGGACCAAGTTTCTCCAGTGTTTAACGCAAGTGATTGTGTAAACAGGTATTGAAATTTGGTCTACTCAGGGGCAATGGTGGAAGCGATGTGTTCTCTTATTTCCACACAGAGTCATAATATTGCTGCCAGCCTCATTAGCCTCTTGTCTGAAGTAAATCTTAATCATAGAAGAGTCCTAGGAAGAAAATGGCTATGCAGAGAACAAAGAGCAAGTTTAATTAAATAATTTATTAATGAAAAACAAAAGAAAGGAAATGAGGAAGGGAAAAAGGCACTTAGAAGTTATTTATTTTTACTTGCTTTCATTTTATCAGTCTGTTTCCTTTCCTTCTCTGCCTATTTCTTTAAACAATTTTGATTAAATTCAGTGCTTGGGGAAAGCGGCTCTGCAATCCAGACACATTTTCATGGAAAAATGGTAGGACAGAAAGCGGCAGCACAAGAGTCTGTCAGTCTGCTCCGACTGCGGGAGAAAATCCTGCTGTAGTCTTCAGCTTCTCCTTCCTCCGCTGCTCCCAGAAATACCAGGTGTAGGCTGGGGCTCACTTGAAAACAGGAGACAGTCTATCAAGCCTGTTCGTGTGAGCTACCAGAAAAGTCCTCACATTTAGTAGGACATGAATTTTATGTAGCAATAATGTGAACGCATTGGGAAGCAATGAGCTGAAGTGAGAAACTCCACATCCTATTGACAATTACCTGAACAAGCTTTTTATAAAGGCTGGCATGGTTGTGGGGGCTGTGGCAGCAGCCTGCCGAAGGCAATGAGGAGAGAGATTGACCTCTGTGTTCTTTAAATGGTCCAATATCTTCTGTTACAACTGCTGTTACGTTTCAGGTGTTCATAGCTGTGAAATGACTCTTTGTAGTAATGCTGCACAACAAAAACCTTTTTACTTAAGCCTATGTAGCCTAAGACAAAATTTCTGAGAGATACAGATTGCCCCAAGTTTTTTGATTGATAGTTGTGAATGTCAACATTCTTAGTTACTGCAGTGCTCATTAAAGAAGTCAGGAAAGGAGATAATGTGATCTGATAAAGGGAAACATTTTAAAATGCAATTAATCATCTTTGGAATAAAATTCTAAGGCACTGTCATTTGATACGTCCCTGTGCTTAGAATTCATGAGATCAAGTACAAGATGAGATACACTATTCCTATGGGTGATCAGTTCTGAGTACTTTGGGAAATAAAAGTAAAGTGTTCTTTTTCTTAGTCATAAGGCCTTTGGTTATAGTAATTTGCTTCTTTGATTGTACTTACTTTATGCTTGTTGATTTTTTGTAGTTTCTGTTCATATTACTTAGTTTCTTTGCATTCATACACTGTGCAACTAAATGGGAAAGTAGTGGTTTAGCAATCTTCTGCATTTATTATTTTGAAATGAAGCTACAAAATTATTACAGATTTTTTTCTCCATAAATTCCTTAAGAAAAATGCTTGGCTTTTCAGGACTGATATCAAAGCTGATCTTAACTTTGCTTTTGTATACAAGCTGAAATTGAAGAATTCTAGAATTTTTCTGTTCGCAAATAAAACTGGAAAATAGTCTGTCTACAGTAGCAAAAAGAGTGAAATGAGTCTAAAATTTTGAAGAAGGCTGAATATTGAAGAATTAAAAGCTGTTATTAACTATTTAACACATTTTACACTTGTCCATGCCTGAGATAAAATCAGAATTTAAACACTGGTTGAATGTCTAAGAATTAAGAATATGTCTATTGATTTTGTTAACAGTAGAAGGAAGAACGTTCAGAATTCCACCTTTTCCATTCATTTGTTACACACAAAATTATCATCAAATGAACATAGAAGAAACTGCTATGGAGAAACTTGAAGCAAAGACTGAGACAAAAATACATTTGATACAGATATGTATAGGGAACTAGATAAACCCTGCTGTTAATAGCAACTGGAAAAATACATTGATTTTGTGTTCTGTTGTGATGTTGTGCAGTTGCTGTATGCCCACCCGATACTCACAATCCTGAAAACCTTTACATCCGAAAACTACGATGAAAGACAAATAAAAATGCATTTCCAAATATTTCTGCTGGAGATGAGAGATAAACCTGAAGTTATTCACTTGATTGCATTACTCAAAAATCACACTTCTTATATAAAAATCACAAAGCAATTTGAAAATATTTAATGAAGTAGCCAGCAGACACCCCTTGTAAAGCAGAAAATGCAGATTAATCACAGACAATAATTTGTTGACCAAAGCACCACAGGGATCTTAATGGTCCTTTACTGTGGGTGAAATATTAAAAATCTTCCCAGTACTCAGATAAATATTTTTATTTTCATATCTTTTTGCCAGTGACATAAAATATGCTTATATATCACAGTACTGACTTCTGCTTTTCATAAGTACACGAGAAAGGGCTTGAACTGGCTGTAGTTTTAACAGCAAATTGAAAGTACGTCACTTCAATCCTATGAGATGCTGAAGATGGGTATTTTAATGAGCCATAGGTTGCCTTCAGTGTGCCATTTTTTGTTGCCCTCCTCACACACCTTTTTGAAGGCAATCTCTGGCAGGATGTTATGTCCATGGAAACATAATTAGCCTGATTTAGAGCAAGATTTCAGGGCAATTTGTATGTCATGATTTCAAGAGAAAGAGAGATCATAGCTTTCCAGGGATGGGTTGGGGGGTGATTGATTGTTTATTTTTTGACAGAGAAGGTAAGTCTATTATGGAGAGTAATGGAGTAATAAAAAAAGTCTGTTTTTCTTGAACCATTTTTGAAATACCATATTTTTATTTTCAAATGTGTGATTTCTAGCTAATTAAGACATTTGAAATTAATGAAATTCATTACACAGTAATGCTTTTTCCTTTGACTACAATATTTTGCGTAGAGTTCTAAACAAAGTTGAAAGCTAGGATGCTGTGTGCTTTCAACTACTTTAACTTCTTTATTCTCTGTCTTCTAATTTCACTACTTTAAAAGCAAGTTGCTCAAAAAGAAAGGATGTGCAAAAATTACTGTTTCTTTCCTGTCCTATACTAGTTGAAGACGTTACATGGTCTTCGACTCCTTGCTGTAACCAAAGTCGAAAAGTGCTTTTATTCTCTGTCTTCTAATTTCACTACTTTAAAAGCAAGTTGCTCAAAAAGAAAGGATGTGCAAAAACTACTGTTTCTTTCCTGTCCTATACTTAAGTTGAAGATGTTACATGGTCTTCGACTCCTTGCTCTAACCGAAGCCAAAAGTGCTGTAATGATAATAAACTGAATTATGTTATCAAAAAATATAAGATGGAAGGTCAGACATTTTCTTCTTTCTTTTAAAGTTTATATGACTTCAATTAAATTAATTGTATTTTTTTAATGCAGATACGTTTATAGCTATATTCTTTCTGCCCTCCATGATTTAAAGGAAATAATTAGTACAGTGACAAGTAGAACTTGAAATAAATTATTTAATCTGGCCGGGATATTAATTTTTGAAATGTTAATACAATAGCTCCTTGAATGACTAAAGATTTCCTAATATTCTTAGAATTATGGAGTTGATTTTTATGTGAGGGATATTTTAAACAAAGTTTTCATTCTCTTGTCAAGATTTATATAGGGTTTTTTTTCTCTCCATATTTTCTGGTGATGGCCTCATCCAGATACTAAATGTGAAGCAGATATGTGCAATTTCAGTTGTAGTAGACAGAAAGCAATTTATAGAAATTTGGCTGACAGAGATCAGTGTGAACACGCTATTTGCAAAACATTTCTTTCCTCCTTGACCTTTGTCCGAGAATATTAGTGATTCCTCTCCATCTACCAAAGGCTAGATCTGGGACACAATACCTGACAGATACAGAATGAGAATGACAGGGAAAAAAACCCTAAAATATGGTGTCTTTCACTCCTTCAAATTAGCATTTTTTGGTTCTTATAATTATTTTCCAAATTAAGTATTGTTTTGTCATTTTATTTTATACAATTAATTGTTATGTGGGTGAAGTTCACTGTGAAAAATAAGGAAGTCTGCAGGAAATGGTAATCCCAAATGCATATACTCAAAAGTAATTTGAAAAGTATGGATACAATCATGATTACTTTAGCTCATGCATCCATTTAACTGAATCAATTCAATGCTGAGGTGACCTGTTGTGAGTTTCAAAATGAAATTTGGATCCACGTAAGCCCATTCTGGTCTGTTACAAACTGGGTCTGTGCCTTATAAAAATCATTGCAGTACTACTTTTCTTCTACTTCTAAAAAATATGCATAAGTTATGAAGGATTCATTAGGTAAAACTTTCAAACAGACTTCAAGATGTCAACTTTTATACCTACTGTATTGAATAGTATGTAGCTGAACAAACGGGAATGTAAAGAGCTGGAATTTATGACTGGTTTGTTGGCTGTAGATTCTATTATCCTTTGCTTGATGACAAATAAAATAAAAATATCTTTGACGCTATCAATATTGCATGTCAAACTGGGAACAACATGAAACATCCATATTTTAATTGCAGCTGCTTATATCTGGATTTATTTATTAGCAGTATTTCAGAATAGTTGACAATTAAAATGGAAAGTGTATAACACATTGTGCATTTTTGTTCAAGATAATCTTGGTATCTTAACATTAACAAACTGTGTCTAAAGGAGTTCTGCAATGCTATTTTGGTGATGTCAATTAAGACCTGATGCTGTCCTGTAAAGAGACTATAAAACAGCTTTTGGAGGTTTGTGGAATAGGATGTAGTAACCATCTGTAAGGGTTTGTTGCACTGTTTTAGGGGTAGGAAAGAATGAACTGATTTTCAGACATAAAACGTTATAAAAATATTAAAGCATCCACGTTGATAATCTGAAATACAGTACTAGCATTTCCCTCCTTTTGCTTTGGGCACTAGCATAAGATTCTATTGATATTTTCTATTGGAATAAAAAAAATCTTAAATGTACAAATAAGTTGCACCTGCACATTATTTTAGTCCAGCTTTTATTGCTGAGGAAAGGTTAACGTCCTACCTTCTCCACCTTTGTTGCTCTTAGGGGGAGCTGGAACTAGATGATCTTTGAGGTCCTTTCCAATGAAATCATTCCAT
>NW_009611163.1:33161-41646 GCF_000690535.1 Cariama cristata | reverse complement strand
ATATCCTTGTGTGCAGCCTGCTGCCATGCAGGAGAGCTCAGTGGGCCCTGGGCTGTCCACTATTTATGGCAGAAGATGATTGACTCATAGTCATATTTGCATATGAACTACAGATGTTAGTTTCTTCCAAACTTGGCTTGAGTCAGTCCTTGACCAGCACTGTGGTTAGGTGGGTGCATTGCTCAAATTAGCCCTTGGCTGTGGTGTCGTTGTCTCCTCAAATCCACTTTGAGCTGGATGCAGCCATCAGGACCAGACGCATTCATTACAGCCGCCGCTGGTGGTTATCACTTGAGCAGCATTATGGGAAATAAAGGTCAGGTTGGGGCAAGAGAGAAGCAGGCTGTCACACTCAGAGAATTGAAAACTATCATTTCATGACTGCTGTGCCCAAGATGACCTCCAACTAATATATCACCCACAAGTCCTTCTCTGCAAACAGTGAGTCCACAGGGTGCTTTCCCTAATTGGCTCACTCACCAATTGTGTCAGGAAGTTATTTTTGATGCACTCAAAGAACCTCCTCGACTGTTTCCTCTCTGCTGTATTGTTTCCAGCAGACATCTGGTAGGTTGAAGTCCCTCATGACAACAAGTGCTAGCAATCGTGAGATTTCTCCCAACTGCTTATAGAATATTCCATTCATCTCTTCATCCTGGTTGGGTGGTCTGTAACAGACTCCCACCGTGATATCTGATGATGTCTGCCTTGTTGGCTTTTCCCCTCATTCTTACCCATAAACACTTGACTCTTTCATCACCATGATCAAGCTCTAGAGAGTCAAGACACTCCCTTAACATACAGGGCTACCCCACCACTTGTCCTTCCCTGCCTATCCCTTCTGAAGAGGTTATAGCCATCCATTGCAGCACTCCAGCTGTGCCAGTCATCCCACCATGTTTCCATGATGGCAACTGTGTCATAGTTTTCCTGCTGCACAACGGCTTCCAGTTCCTCCTGTTTGTTGCCCATGCTGTGTGCATTGGTGTAGGTGCACTTCAGTTGGGCTATTGATCCTGCCACCGTTTTGGGGGAGAAACTCTAATTCTTATGTGACTATTCTCTGGGGCTTCCACGGTTTCTAATGCATCAATGACACTTGCATCCTTGCTGCCCATTGGTGCCCAAACAACATTCTGATTTTTCAAATATAGTTAAAATGCATCTCTTGTCTTGTACACTGGATTTTTTTTACATTTAGTTCATTCTTACATAAGCTTTCATTTGGTGACTGTGAATAAGAGATTTTTTATATTTCAAGGACAAAAGATCAAATTATACTCCAAGACACTTTAGAGAAATTATTCACTGAAATATTTTTTTTTTTAAATAAGTAGAATAACATCCTAAGCAACTTAGAGATTTATTTAAAGTTGGTCCTTGTTTGGTCAAATTTTGTATTTTTAAAATTATTTTAAATTTCATTGTTGTAGTTGCTAAGATCTTCCATTTTGCAAATCTTGTTTATAACAAAGTCATGGAATGGCTTGATCTCCTCCAGAGACGTTGTTGAATGACCGATAATGAAACCCATAGTACTCTCCAACTCACAACAGGCATTTCTGACATCTTACTGATACTTGAATATCCTTTATTATTTCAAATGCTGACAGTTTTGCTACAAAAAGAAGGGAAATAGTAGCTTGACAAAACTATTCTAAGTGAAATGTCAGTGCTCTTATTCCTCCACTCAAACCATTTTTTCATCTTACTGTGGTGATTTTCCCGTCCTTCTCTGTTCCTCACCAGAAATTCAGAACATGCTGCTGCTTAATAATTTCACATTTATTTCAAAATAAAATAAAATAAAAGTGGTTTGTAAGTACGCCTAACTTTAATTAGCACCCTTCTGATCCGTTTGATGCACTCTCAGTGTGTCTATATGTACTTTTCCTTCTTTAACAGTCTGTCTAATGCTGATTGCTATTTTTCTTGTAAGACCAATATTGAATTTCAAATAATTACAAGAATCTGAATCGGTATTAGCAGAAAATTTGCATAATGATTTTAGTTTGATTAAAATCTGAATAAATATTTTGCTCTTGAAATGCAGGAGATTTGTAATGAACAACCTGTATAAGCTTTCTCTAATGTAAAGAATCTTAGCGGTTTTTACAAATGACCTTCTGGTCTTCCCTTTTCTTAAGCATAAAACAAGTTAATGTTTTGTAAATGTTTTCACCTCTCATGCTTTCCATGAAGTCAAATGATATTGAAAAAATATATATGAACATAAGCTTATAAAACACATTACCACAGAAAAAAATTTGCACAAAAATATCCAGAGAGTATCAAAATGTATAAAATGTCTCCATCAAAAATAATACATACTACTTCTTAGTACCTGAGATTCTGTTTACTAAGTCCTACAATTGTAACCTTTTCATTCAGCGACAGTAAAAAACCTTTGACGGTATGTTGCAGTGATTATCTTTCTGTCTCTCATGTATCTTCTCTTCACAATCATATTCTTCCTTTTTCTGAAAAAGAAAAAAAACAACCCTGTATTCCATTGGAAATATTGTGAAATAATAAAAGGAGAATGCATTGTGTATAGGTCTTACTCAAAGGTATTGAAGCTGATGGATACCATTCTTTTCATTTCAGTATTTTCCGATTTAAGTATATATTTTATTAAGGGGAAAAAAAACACAAATGAAATTTGACTTTGGCAGTCAGTAAAAGGACTGAATTTGAGTGGCAAGATATGCTTGTGGTGAAGCTGTGATTTGTTTAGGTTTTTTTCCTCAGGAATGATCTGTGTCCTGTGCTGGAATTTAGAGATTGCATCACCTAATTCCCTTTGCTATAGGTAGGAATCCTATTGGATTATTTGAAGGGAGACCAGATTAATCTTAATTTGTAGGTCCTTTTTTTTTTTTTTTTTTCCCTTTAAGTCTTAAAGCTTCCTATTCCAGAAACATATCTACCCTGGCTGGTTCTTGGCCATAATCAGTGTCCATCAGTGCACTGATTACCACTCAGAACTGGGTCTTGGCCATAACTGTTAATGGCACCAGTGTCTTTGTTACTAATTCAGAGCAGGAGAGTCATCTAGCTGACCTGTTGAGGTTCCTTTGGCTTTTTGTATCCATGGTATAGTCCATTGTACCCTGCTATCCCCCCAAAATTTAAAATTCACAGAAAATACCCTTCAGTCATACCAACCGAACAAATTTCAGATACTTCCTTTCAGTTCCTGAGTGTGGTATCTGAATGCACAATTATCTTCAAATGAGTAAGATAATAAAAATTATACATTCGGTTTGTAATGTTTAATTCAAAGTTGGCCTATTCTTGCAATGTAAGCATCACTGGTTATACTTTCAGATATTTGTTATTCTGAAAACATACAAATATAGCAATTATTTGTACTGAAGCCAGTTTATTGTCTGAAAGCCCATTTTCATGTTTCCTTCCAGCAAAAAACTGGGATATTCTTTCTTCATAATTATAGTGGTCATTACCAACCTTTCAATGCAGGGGAATCAATAGTTTAATATGAAGTGCGAAGATTACTGTTAATGTTTTGCAGAAGAACTGATAAGGAATTAATATTTCTTACTGGAATTTTCTGATTCATTGAAAATCTTCATGGGGAAGAATCAATTTCAGCTAATTTCCTATCTCAGAAATGGTGAAAAAAGTTTCTAAATTATCATTATCCAAATGAAAAAGTTATTTTAAAAAAAAAAAAAACTAAGAAAAGTAATAATTTATAAGAGTGAAGTGAAAAAAAAAATAATCTGAAGTGTTCTACCTGAAAATCTCAGTACCTTTTGTGTTTTGATTTTTTTCACGACTGCTTCTGAAGGTTTTTTTATTTATTTGTTTTACTGAACGAGTAACGAATATTAAATAATCATATATACCTGTGGACTGTAGGAAAATAGTGAAATGTGGTTTTCAGACTTATTTGACAAATTTCTCAATATATGCAGTGTTTGTTCTTCCTAGTACTGTAGTGATTGGGCATAATCTTCAGTGTATTTCTGTATAAGCACACACTTGCTGACTATGGCTATTATTATCCTTCGATGCATTTTGCACTGTTTAAGTGAAAGCGTAGTGCTGTACTTTTCTTCAGACTGGAACACTGACATTTGAAAAGATGAGAAATGCCTTTAAGCATGAATTTACTCAAAAATTTAGAAAAGTATTAATAGCTTTCAAAATTCCTGAATTCTACAGAAAGTGAAATAGGACAGTTTTTCTTACATTTTTTAATAACATCAGTTACATGATGGTGTAGAAATAGCATAAGAAATAACTCATAACTGAACTTAGGGTCTGTGTTTTCAGCAGATGTATCTGTAAATCACCTTTGTCTAAACCTGCAAGTATTTAGTATTCAGGTGATCAAGTTCTGTGTCCTCTGCCTCCCATCCCTCCACATGTCCTCTGGAACCATGAAAAGCTCTGTCCCTCTTAAGTTTAATTCTAAACTCATTTATTCTGAAGTGATTCATTCTAACTATAATGGTAGTCCAGATCCGCTTTTGTTTGGGGTGTTTTGTTTGCGTTCTGTGTCCAATACAGCTAGAAATATAAGCCTTTCCAAGTAGACTGGATGTTTCCAGGAACATAGTGATTTATGGAAATGGAAATAGTTAATGTTTTCTGGTTGACGTGATTTTGATTTGTTTGTTTGTCTTTTCCCCTATCCCTCTGTTGATTTCTGCTAGTTTCCTCTACTTACCATTACCATTTCTTCAAGCTAGCAAGCTGGCTGAGCATACTAAGTTCAGATTTTGCTGAACTGAATGTTATTTGTACTTTTCACAGCATCTTCAAGCTTCAGTACCTCTCCAGAATTCATGATTTCATATTTTTCTTTCTTAACCACAGCAAAAAGCTTTTTGGATGTTTGCCTATTCCACTTCGATTTCTGGCAAATCCTGATTTTCTTAGCCTTCCAAAGACAAGTATCTCTTTCTTGCAAGGACTGTCGTTCCCACTCTTTGAATCCATCTTTAGATTTTATTGTTGTTTACTACTTCTTATTTTTTCTTGATTTTACTGCTATTGTTCAGTTCTATCACCAATATTTGCTTGGCTGCCATGTTTCTCAGTTTTATTTCCTCTTCTCCCGTCTTCTGTATTTTAATCTACCGAATCTTGCCTGCCCGTTTTCACAGAAATATTTTACCACCTAAGGATCTCTCCATATCTTTTCCTTTGAAAAAATAGGTACAAAAGGAAAAAAATGAACGAACAAAAGAACCCAAAACCAAAAAACCCACCCTCAACCTACTTACTTCTGTAAAAGTAATGACAAAGATCCATTTTTCTTTAGTTTTTGAGTTTATATTCTACAGCAGCATACAATATATATGAAGTGAACTCTTTGAGCTATATGCACAGACTCTACACCGTCCTTTAAAAAAGCCTTTAAGTTCCCAGATCGCTGGCTGTACTCACAAGAGGTTTATCATCTGCTTCTGTTTGGGTTATTTTTTTGCTGCCTTTTCACTTGTTTACTATGCTTATTGAATGTGGTCATTGCACCAGAGATAGCAGTCTTCTGTGTTTGGAAAATATCTACCAGATGGTGATATAAGCAAAAATAACATTTTATGTTTAGACAGCCCTTAATATAATAAGGATCCCGTAGGAACCTTCCAGGTGCTATAAAGCCATACTAACACACAAAAGTTATAAGGTTTTTGTTGTACCAAGGAAAGAGGAATCTTATGGAAACCACTATGAGATATAGAAAGGTATTTCCTCTTCCTGTTGAAATGCTTTGTAAATATTACTTCTTTTAAAAAGCAAATCGTGTAATACAGGTCAGTCATGAAGAAGCCACTGGCTTTGTGAGGAAAAATCCAGCTTATCAAGTCTTACAGTTAATTTTGTCTTTATTTACTTTCAAAAAGCAAAATGGGTGAGTGTCAGTTAAACAAACCTGTCTGATTTCTTCTAGAGTGAAAAGAAAAATAACTTTTCTTCAGCAATGGATGTACAGGTAGGTTGGAACATTGCTTATTTGGTGAAAGTCTGTGAAATGTTTTAAGTGTACTATTGGGAACATCAATGTTTAATTTTTTCCCATATGGTTTTTGTTATGAGTAACTGTTTCAGTTACAAAATACATCAAGAACTATGGTATATAGGAAGGAATAAATGGAGACTTAGACGCTTAAACAAAGCTAAGATAAAGAGTTTTCTTTTCAACGCTAAACATGATTGTGAATCACTTTTATTACATACGTGCAAAAGGATCAACGTGTAGCACTGTGTTAGGAGTAGGCAAACACAGTACTGAACAGCCTTTGCCCAATATCATTGCAACATGAGAAAAAAAGAAAGAAAATGAACCAGCTACACCGTGAAGTAATGGACACACCGTGAGCAAGGCAGTGGCAGCAACTTTACTTGTTCTATGAGCTCATGTCTATAATGGGAGGCTTATCTGGGGGTTTAACTCAATTGAAAGCAAAGAAGGTGCTTCTGGGGAAACGAGTGGGGGTACGCAAGAAGATGAACTACAAATTAAAACTGAGAGGACAAAGTCCTGTCTGCTCTGGCCAATGTAGAAACACAAGAGCTAGACTTGAGGGAGCTGCTATGGCTGCAGAATGTTGTGATAGCACTGCACAGGGAAATAATTTTGGGTTTTTGAACATTACATTACCCTGTTCTGTTAGCATCATTTTAATTATTTCTATTTCTTTCCTGACACAGAGATATAGGTTCTTGTATGGTAGCTGGATCTTTGCGAGAATGACTCAACATACTGCATGCTGACTGTAGGTGTAGTCAATATACAAAGAAATAGGAAAAAAAGTCATATGGCATAGAGCAAAGAAAATAAAAACAAAAAATTGGTAGATTCCTGGCTTTATTGCTTCTGTCCTGAAACCCGAATCTCTAATTGCTGGATTTTTTTCCACCCTCACCCCAGATAAGACAGTAGTAATTGTAACTGCATGTATTTGTGTGCGTACCTATATATATAAACTCATATACATTTGTGTTTTATAAACTTTCAGCCAGGCTTGTGAAGGCATAAACAGTGATTGATATTTTACTTCCAAGTATATGCAAATTGCTCTTAAACTGAGAAGGAAGATAAATGGGCCAGATCTTCTACTCGATGTAAATCAAACAGCCTTATTGACTGCAATGCCATTATGCCAACTTAAATCATGCGCGAATCAGGACCATTTAAGTTTCAAAAATGCACCTGAAAAATTGTTGGTTTTAAAATATTGGCCAAAACCTTCTGTTATTATATTGGTTTCAAGGGAAGATACCATGCTTCTCGAAAAAGCCAGAATCGGTTTGGTTTTATGCTAATATTGAAACCTCTTTGGTATCCCATCCTGGGCATCTGCTCTACTTGTAGTGAAGTCACTTGATTATCAGCCTCTTACCAGCTACGCAGAAAGGTCCTGTGGTGTTGGCCTCTGGGATTCAGGAGCCCGTGAGCCAGTCGGATGCCTCTGGACCCCACTTTCTTTCTCTCTCCTCTTCCCTTGTTTGTGCTACAGAACAACAGACAACACCATGGCAAAAAAAGAACATTTTCTGCAACACACAAGTGATGAAATAATGCTGCGGCTAAAACTTTACTGCTTAATCTTAAAGTGCACACCACATTCTTGAGAAGAGGATGTTCAAATGAGGAAAGACAGAAGCAGATGAGGAGGATCATTATGTGTTTGCTTTGAAAAATTTAAAGGCACAACTGATGAGGTTTTTTGAATATATGATCCCATTTATAGAGAATTTGTTTAGTTGAGAACTTGTAAAAATTGAGAAACTGTCTGAAATCTTTTTTCAGTGGGAAGGACAGTGACAGAATCATAACAGCACATTTCCTAAGTGTTTTATTTAAACAAATGTCAACAGGAGAAAAAAACTTGTTCTTCTATCATATTTGACTATAAAGTGAGCCATCATTTTGATACTTCTGTGATGAACAGTCATTTAAATACAGGGATCACTGTTAATTTTGAATATTTAAATGAGTTACAAGACATGCTCTGGCCACTCAAGTTATTAAAATAATGGAAGCAAGAAATCATTGCTAAGCATTCCTACCCAACTCTATATTGTCTTTAATTACATCAGTCCCATACTCCATAAATTTTCCTATTTCACCTCTCAATAGTTACCAAAATGAACCTAAGTGAAACCTGTGAATCCTTTTGAATAATTAATGCATACTCTGCATGTTTTAATTTCAGTTCTATCAGCAAAACAATTGGCTTAACATTTTTTTCCCCTTATTCCTCTTCTAACCCTGTTAAGGGCACTGGTGTGACTTAGAAAACATTTTTTTAAATGTTAATGAGGAAAAAATGGAAGAACGTGCTGGTTTTAGCTGGGATAGAGCTAATTTCCTTCCCAGTAGCTGGTACGGGGCTGTGGTTTGGATTTGTGCTGAGAACAGCGTTGATAACCCAGGGATGTTTTCGTTCCTGCTGAGCAGGGCTCACACAGAGCCAAGGGCTCTGCTGCCTCTCACCCCACCCCC
>NW_009611163.1:20573-32847 GCF_000690535.1 Cariama cristata | reverse complement strand
TACGCGCTCTGTTGTGTTTCTCCCCCCCCCTTCACACGTGGGGGGGGAGTTATCGATTGGCTGGGTGGGGCTTAGTTGCCAACTGGGGGTTAAACCACAACAAATAAGTTGCATACTTTTTCAATTCAAATTATACAAAGGAATAAATCTGTTTCAAAATTTTTAGAAGAACCCATTATTTTTATTCTATTCCAATATGCATTCTCTATATTCTCCTAGCTGGTATAAAATCCAGCTTTTTCATTCTCCATTGATCTCTATGTGGAATGTGTCTCTATAACCATGACACTGCCTTCTTCCAGTAATTACACTGTCACAAGCTGTTATTTTCCACTCTTTTTCTGCAACTCTTTGTAGGACAAGGCTTGTTGGAGGAGCAGCAAGCAGGTGACTGATACAGAACACATTGCAATCATAGTTGAAAGCTGAGAGTGGAATTGGACAGTCCTAATAAAATCATTAATTAGGTTATGAATGCAGTTCCCTGCTAGGTGATAGAGTATAAATTAAAAGTCAAATTGGAAAACTGATAATTCATCTTAGTTTTTTAATGATTCCCAGAAGGGAATATGGGTCAATAAGGTAACTCCACAGTGGATCATCACTCAGTGGCTGTAGGATGCGCCCCTGCAGGTCTGCCCCACTGGCTGGACATGGCTTGCGGAGGGCGCAGGATCTGAGGGTGTGCACTCCAGCAAATGCAGTCTGCACGTTTCTCCTAGTCTTTATGGTCTCTCTGCCATTCCCATTTGACCAGATCCAGCTCTTCCTCTCTACCAGCTCCTTGTCTCAGACCAGTACCTCCTCATCACTCTTTCTGATTATGGCTCTGTTTCCTTGTTCCCCCATTTCATAATCTTTTCCTGCTCTTGATGACCTTAGCTCAGTTACTTCTGCTTGTTTGTCTTCCATAAAAACCGTTAATAGTTTAAGTTTGGCACTGTTGTTAGCAACTGAAAACAGGATATTTTAATAAAAGTTGTTGGGAAATCTTATTAAGATGCTTGGGGACTTGTCTATTTATATTGTGTTCTGTTTAGTTGTTTGGCTTTAGTATGGTGACAGGACAGTAACCGGGACTAAAACTGAGACAACTTTGGGGCTTATGGGTCGGCAGTTCTGAGAGCAGTGGCCAATCAGAACATAACAAATGGCATAATCAGTGTTTGTAACAATCATATAATGCTTATATAAATTCATGCATTCTGGCTGATAAAAGCCTTCAGCTAGAGTACATGGATTTGCATTCTGAATAGTTACAGAGAAATTGGCTTATTGGCTGAGACAATTCTATACCCATATAATGAAGAATAATGCATTTTCTTGTAGACTGCACAAAATTAATTTATAATACAGAAGAATTTTAAAAAATATGAGTATCTAAAAATAGTACACGTGGCCTGCAGCCAGAATTCCTGCTAATATATTTTGACTGAGTACAAATCCTGTTATTGAAGATTAGCTTCTGTCAGAATGAAGACTCAGTAGAAATACAGCTGATCCTGCTTATAAAGAATTTTGCTGAAGTGAAACTTATTATAGAAGAATGGAAAGTCTGGGAATAATTTGTGGATTGAAAACCAAAATAGCATGAATAGCTAATTTAAGATTTTTGTATGTAGTACAAAACAGAGATTTTTTTTTTTCTTTTTTAGTTGTATTTACCTGGTGTTAGTGCTCCTCTTTGAAGTTCAGCTTCATATCTCTCTTTTAGTTCACTTATATGTGAACTATGTTTCCAAACATACTGAATTAGCTGTTGGACCTGGTGAATGAAGTGTGGATTTGAAGATTTTAGAATTCACTCCTTTTCATTTACAATCCTGTACATCATTTGAGCTACGGTTACCTGTTTGAGAAAAGAAAAAATGCATTAATAACATAAAAATACCTCAATACCTTAAGAGTTAGAATACTGTCATTCCAATATTAGTGACTATTTTCGTGTACCTGAAACACAAAAACAGGATGTTGATGAAGTTCTGTTTTTCCTCCGGGTCTAGAGCAGTTGTTATTTGGTCATCCCTTTCTTACATGTCTCAGCATAAACAGAGGAGAACTTGTTGCACTGCAGCATTCTTGTATAGTGTGCAGTTCTGTTAATGAATGTTTAATACGCCTTAAGGAAGTTTCTGAATGCAGTGAGATAAACGCTTTGAAAGCATCAAGCTCCACTAAGACGGATTTTGTTGCCACAGGAATACTGCCACTGAACAGACAGTTCTCTGTTCTCACTGTGGCTTAAATCTGTAAAGGTGTGCACCTGAGGCTTAGCTGTGGAAGGCTATTAGGCCCATGGAAGAATTGGAGAGTGACACCATCGCAACAAGGGTTTGATGAGGAGAGAGGTCAGGAGGAGGAATTATATACCTGACTTTTCTGGAAGCGCAGACGTTTTCAGGCAGACCTCGATCAGAGAGTGGTGGTTTCACCCAACCATCATGTTGCAACCTGCTGTTCAAAATCACTTTGGCTTGGGCAAAGAACAGTGGCAATGTGTTTATTCTTTCATTTTTTATTTTTGTATATTACTTATTTTTAAAAATATTTGCTCTCATTCATTTGGACATTTTCTTACCCAGAAGGAAGATTTCTTTTTCATCCTACTAACTACTCTGTGGATTCTAAAAGAATTAAGAAACTTTTAACTGCCTAGGTGAGAATTATTTTTATTTTCTCCAGAATGCCTTGTATAAAACAGTCATTCCGTTTTCTGGCTATTTATGTACTAACTTTCAGTGAGTCTTCTGAGGTGCTCCCAAAGTCAGGAAAAGAGATATAAAAAAAATAAGGAAGTCTGTAATTTAGGTTTAGTGATCACGTAATATGTAACCCACTCTGTTTCTGAATGAATACAGTTGGAATAGTCTTCCCAGAACATTTCTAAGAAATACTGGAAGCAATAGCATGAAAACTTGTCAGTATTCATTCATAAAAAAGGCTTTGGAAAGTAGAGCTAGTGAAGATAACCCTATGGTAATCAAACTTGTTCAAAAAATTATACAGAAAATAGAATAGCAGTCTAGTTAAAATTGTTGTTTCATGAGTTTATTTTCCTATATTTTTATTTGTCTTTCTATATAGTAAAATTCCAGTGATAAATGAGTTTTGAAAGTAGAAAAATAATATTAAGTAATAGATTTATCTTTTTTTAAAATAAACTTAGGTTGTCATGACATGTTAAGTAAACTCTGCAAAGGGCATTTGTTTTATCAAGGTTTTATCCAACAGTGTTATGATTTCTGAGCACATTTGCTTCAAAAATATATTGTACAATCATACTTTAGCCAGTATCAACTAACACGTATCCTAATGCACACCAGAGGTTTCTTACTTTGCTTGTAATTCACATATGATCCCTGCTAGTATCTGCATCAACGTATACAGTACAGATTAATGGAGTGTGCTCCTCATATATCTTTGTAAGTATTCTGTTTTAAAAATTACAGGAAAATACTGTATGTGCATAAAATGAATTATTTTGCTCTTAACCAATATGGAGTACAGGATCTTAAAAAATAAAATTTAATTGTTCTGTCAGTAACTTATTCTTTGTTTAAAATGATGGTGTATGTGATTAAATTCCAACCTAAAGCAATTTCGATTAGACTAATGAAAACTAATTATGATCATTTCCAACCACATTAGAAATACCAGTTCGGTAATTTGTCTGCTATGCATTTACCATCTGCCTGTACATGGCAACAGAATTTTTTGGTAAGGTGTCATACTACAAACATAAATTATATTGTGGTAGTGATAAATTACTACAGAATTATACAAAGTAAATAATTGAATCAACAGATAAAGTGCTATTGATCTTTAGAAATTCATTATACATCTTACCAATCTCCCTGTAGTAAATATATCAATATGTGCCCCCTATTTTTGTATAGGTTTGGCATTAAGTCATCATGATCATGATATTTGTAACACCAAAGAAATGGACTGTAAGAAAACAAAATAAGTTTCATGCTCCTGGAAAGACAAAACTGAAATGGAAATGTTACTATTGTATGACCATAACTGATTATTTTCTATTTTCAATTGATCAGTTGTCTGGATGTAACAAGCCTGAAGTGCTTTAATAGCTTTGATTCCCTGGAACACTAATTTATCTTTTTTATTGAGAATTTGTAACAATATTTTTTCTAATGCAAGCAGGAATATTATTTTACATTATAAATTGCTACTAATTAAATCCCAGATAATTTAGTTTTACTTCATTTAATCATAAAAAGAGAACATAAAATATTCGAAGGGCTTGAAAAATTCTAAACATATTCAAGAATGATAACTTAATCTCTAAGTAGTCAAAACCCTGGCTTATCAAAACACTCAAATCAGATAAGGAAAACTCTGACAAACATTACATGAATGTGTACCTCTTACTTTTCTGGTATTACTGAGTGATGCTGTTATATATCTGTCGTCCTTACATTTTAGATTCTTATCAAATCTTGTTTAAAAAGTATGTGAAAGATAACCAATTCCCACTCAAACTTTTGTTTGAATGAACTGGAAGTATTGATCAAATATGATGGGACGTGTACATGTCAAACAATTTCAGTAATTTTGGAAAAATATTGAATGACAGGATATACATAAGGAAATGTTTGCTTTTTTTCCTTGTTTAACTTGATAGAAAATATTTGAAGTTTATTTTGGCTGTTGTGAATTTACCCTTCCTGATTAATGAATAGAACTCTGAGTTATCCCTTGAGCTTCTAAAAGAATAGAGAAATGTGTTGGAGTTTTGTAAAAGTATTAACTACTCAAGTGCATTGGTTGTTTATCTATCTGAAGCTGTTTCCATGTGAAACTTGATGTCATCTTGCTTGCTGCTTTGCCCTTACCAGTAGTAAATAGAATAAATGAGTCTAATTTTTTGAAGACTTTTTACATTAGTAATAAATCATCACATGAATAGCTACATGGCATCCTAGAAATTTAATGCTAGATTAATTGAATAGGAAAAAAACATTTGGGGAAAATGTCACTAAGTTAAATGGCTTAACTAAAGGTCTTCAGGAAAGTGACATTTATTTTCCACTTTCTTTGACATTGTGACTTCTCATTTTGAGAGAGAACTAGGGAGCTTTTTGTAAGAGGCCAGTGGGCAAGTAATACACCATAGTAGAGAGAATCAAATTCAGAAATGAATAGCTTAATGGTTAAGAGCAATCATTATCTGTCAAAAGTCTATAGCTTAGGAGATAAAATAGGCTGTTGTCTCTCACTTAAAAGACCATAAAATTTGTATATAGGCATTTTCATCTAATGGCTATGGGACCAAGAGTTCCCATATTAGACTTATTTCCATTTCAATCACTGAAGCAAGATGCATGACTTCACTTGGATTAGAAGTCTAATGGGACAAAGTCAAAGGTTCAGCCTTTGATTTTATGGGGGTTACTCAAGTAGAACCCTTTTATGTTTTAAGGTAGAAACTATTTTCTGGATATATTAGTGCAGCCCACATATACAAATGGGAATTACATGCTCATATAAGTGCATATATATATAAAAATACACACATGAAAACAGTAGGATTCCAAACAGTAGGTAATAATTTATGAATAGGAGGAAGAGGAGATTTTATTTATTTTAAAGAGGTATCTATTAAACTCCTAAAGCTAGTCACGCTATGAGCAGACCCGCCACTGGCCAAAACTGAGCCCATCAGCGACACTGTTGACACCTCCGTGAGAACATATTTAAGAAAGAGTAAAAAAAGCTACGCAGCAGCTGTGAAAGAGGGGTGAGACTATGTGAGAAACATCTCTGCAGACACCAAGGTCAGAGGAGAAGGAGGGTGAGGAGGAGCTCCAGGTCCTGGAGCAGAGTTTCCCCTGCAGCTCATGGAGAAAACCATGGTGATGCAGGTTGTTCCCCTGCAGCCCATGGAGGACCACAGTGGAGAAGATGTCCACCCTGCAGCCTGGGGAGGACTCCACGCCAGAGCAGGTGGACGTGCCCTGAAGGAAGCTGCAGCCTGTGGAGAGCCTGTGCTGGAGCAGGCTCCTGGCAGGAACTGTGGCCCATGGAGAGGAACCCACACAGGAGTGGGTTTGCTGGCAGGAACTGTGGGGAACTCGTGCAGGAGCAGTCTGTTTCTGAAGGGCTTACCTCGTGGAAAGGACCTGTGCTGGAAAAGTTCATGAGGGATTGTCTCCTGTGGGAAGGATCCCACACTGGAGCAGGGGAAACGCATGGGGAAGGAGCAGCAGAGATGACGTGTTATGAACTGACCACAACCTCCATTCCCCATCCACCTCCGCCGCTCATGGGGAGGAGGCAGAAGGGTTATGAGTGCGGTTGATCCTGGAAAGAAGGAGGGGTGGGGGGAAGATGTTTTTAGTTTTGTTTTTATTTCTCACTATCATACTCTGTTATTAATTGGCAATAAATCGGATTACTTTCCCCACGTCAAGTCCATTTTGGCCATGACACTAACTGGTGAGTGACCTCCCTATCCTTATCTTGACCCACAAGCTTTTTCATCATATTTTCTCCCTCTGTCCTGTTGAGGAGGGGAAGTGACAGAGCGGCTTGGTGGGCATCAAGGTCAGTTCACCACGCCACGTTACACATTCCATAGACCCCTTTTTCACTAGTTCTATATACTGTATTGGCTTGGCTTTTGTAGGTGGGCATTTTGTGTTTCATGATGTATGAGGAGTTCATAATGCCAATGGAGACCTATACACATATATTTACATTACAGGGAAATAAAGAGTTCCACTTGTCTCAGGTCTCAGATCCATGTGAATGAGAGACTTCCAGCATTCAGTCAACTGTCTAGGCAGCCCATGATAATGTTCGAATCTCTAGCTGGCCTAGAATGTGACTGCCTTTTTATTGTAGATCATGAAACTTTCCAGTCTTGAGTTGCACTTTCAATGCATGTATATGTATTTACATTTAAATTTATGTTTCCATATGTATATACCAAATTGAAAACCTTAAGTCCTATTTGAAATGGTCAGTCACAACTAGATTACGAAAAGGCAGCGTGAGGTTTCAGACTGAGGGTTACCGCATTGTTTTGGTTAGTACTTTGGGAAAAGTGTTGGAGAGAACATGCTGCAAAAGATAGTTGAACCTGCCATAGATGAGAAGAACAACTAGACTGTAGTGAAGTGAACCTACAAATAAGGATTATAACCACCAGAGACATGGTGAATCTTGTCACTCTGCTGCTGGTACTTTGTATTCATTTTTGTGTTGTTTAGGGCTTTTGCTTGCTTGCTTTTGTTTTACCCATGTGTTTCCCAAATAACATGTAAAGCTAGCCTTTGCTATTTGTCACCGTCTTGGCAAAAACAGAGCTCACAAGGAAAAAATAACCTAGTTGTTGATTCTCAGTTGCTTCTGCCAGAGTAGAAATCACACTGATTTCTTCAGGGAAAAGAAAAGGAACCCAAATACTTTTCCTGGCAGCATACCCTATTTTTGTACTATATTTGTAACTCTGCACTGATAATTGGGAAATCTTCTGATAGATAGTAGCCTTTGAGAGCAGATTTTCCTGGAATGCCACAAAACAAGTAAGCAGATTGGAGAAAACAGGATGACACAAACAGAAACAGGAGAGGGATTAGAAAGAAGTTACATTTTGAAAAAACATGCCATATTTCTAAGTTCTCTACTGTGAACCCTTGCCACAAAATTAAAAGGTATTTTTTCTTTTTTTAAATCCTTGAAAAGTCCAGGTAAACTTTAATTGAGTAAAGTGCTACTTTAAGTGCAATCAAGTATAGTAAAAAGATAGGCAATACTTAGAGTCTTCGAGTATGTTTGGGTTTTAGGCAAAGGCTGATCAGTAGTGGCTCGTTCAGAGCAGGACTTGCAGACAGCACCTTCAGAATGTATCAGGAGGTTAAATATTTTCTCATTCCAGTCATATTTACCGCTCTCTGATTTGATTTGTTAAGCATACAACATCTTCTATTATTATAGGCAATATGAATGAAGTTTTTTTCTAAGTAGATAGTGATAAATACTTGTTGGATTTAATATCACAGTGATTACATCTTAAGTGACAGTTTTGAAAGAGTCTTTTCAGTAAAAAGCTCTAATTTCATTACTTCTTTAAATTTCAAATTTTAAGTGATTACCACAAAGTCGGAATCTTAATTTCTTATGAAAAGAAGACAAACGTTTTCATGTTTGCAGCTGCTTTTCAAATGCAGTTAATTACCAGCAGAAATGTCAAACATTTCCTTTGCTTTGTTCTCATATGCCTTCATGTTTTGTATCCTTTTGGAAAGCTTGTGTCTAGTACATACATTTGAAGTATTAAGTAGAAGAGATATAGACCGATCTGTCATTCAGAACCACCTTTGCAGAGTCTTACAAAGTAAAATCAAGTCACATCCATCTAGTTCCTGACACATTAGACACTCTTGCTTTGATAACCTAGCCCGTCACAGTTTCCTTATCACTACGTGTAGCAGGTTTACTTCTTTTTTAATTCCTCCCTTTACAGAGAAAGACAAAATCTTACAAATAGTTCAGAAAAATGAAATTATGTCTGCCTATGGTTCTGTATGGTTGTAAGCAGCCTTGTTTCCCACAGAGTTCTGCATTGCTAGTAGTCTATATTATGAGCTGCATTATTAAGGGAACAAAGTTGAGTAACGAAGTGTAACCTAAATTCAAAAGTTTGTTAATGACAAAATTGTCAATTATACGTGACTGATTTAGAAGATGCTATGATGATTCAGTAACAGTTCTCTGATACGATGACATAAAATAAGGATTAAATAGTTATTCAGTGCATTTTATGGTTTGTTATATGTTAAATCAGATTAATCATAAAGAAAACCAAAGGAAAAGATAATAACAAAACAGTCATGGGCTGATGATTTGTGTTCAAGCAGAATGTTTTGGCTTTGTGCCCCGAAAATATGTGTATCTCCTAAAAAATACTGAATTGTTATCATTATTATTATTTATATTAGCCTCTCCGTATTTCAGTTTCAGTTGTTTCTACTTGAATGTCTCAGACTGCTATTTTATAAGGGAGAAGAAAAAAGACTTTTTCAGTTCTAAAAGCAGTTGACTGCTTGCTTGACTCTAAGCAGTAGACAACCTACATAGCAGCTCGAGCAGGGAAATGAGGAAATGCTGGAGCAAAAATGCCAGTAGCCAAAAAGCCATTTCAGGAGAATGAGCAGTATCTGCCAGCTAGTACATCACTTATGTTTTTTGGAGGTATCTGAATTCAACAGTCAAAAGTTAGCATCTTACTCACTAATTACCATTTGAACTAGGGTTGATGGGTTTGTTTCTTAATGGCTGTTGTTTATTTGGTAGGATTTCAGCCCAGAATCAGCATACATCATATAGTTCAGTCTGCTGTCCACACCAGAAAATTGCTATTAGAGTATGGATGGTACTTTAATTGGAATTTTCTGAAAAATTGTCAGAAGACCATTCCAAGACCCAGCAAGAAAAAGTGATACTGCCGTTATTTGTGCTACATCTGTTAAGCCAGCTTTGTAGATGAGAGCCTTAACTCTCCAGAGCTTCAGACTAATAATTATCACAAATACTAAACCTAACTGCAAAGAGCATAAGAACACAAATAATGGAATTTTCCCATGTTACAATGAAATAATATAATTTTAAACTGTAGTTACAGTTCATAAGTATCATTCTCAAAAAATATCATATGTTCCACAACTGAAATATGTAGATGACATTTTCCATCCAGGCTCATTTCCTTATGATATGCAATACTTTTTTACTTCTTTAGTTACCCTGATCTACAGAAGAAGAGAAACCAAAAGGCTAAACAAAAATTGTGATTCAATTCAGCAGCACAAGCAGGGCAAAGGATTATTTTTTTCATATCTCTTATGAAGTGATCTTCTGGCTTATGCAGATAATATTAAATCAACCAAATACGAATTTTGAAAAATAAGTTCTTTTATGATAAAAAAAAACAAAGAGAGAAAGATCAGGAAAACAAGTACTAAAAAAATTTTAGAATTATGTGTTGAAAAGATGTTTCTGGACTTTCTGAGCAGAAAATGCCCTTTAATGAAACAAAAAAGCCAAACATCTGATTCACAGTCAGTTGAAGACACTGTGGTAGATTAACTTGTGTGAAAATTCTTCACTACAGTGTGAAGGATTTTAAAATAGTGCTACAGGAGCAATAGAGCATTTTCATTGCCCTATACTAAAATAAGGAGTTCAACCTTTGTGAGTTAACTGTTAGAAATTAAACTTTTCAGGCATAATGAAGTATGAAGATATTGTTAATGCCAAAATGTCATCCTACAATGATGTAAAAGTTGCACTTGTAATGCACCCTCTTTTGTAGAAAAAGAAGTTTATATTCCACTATAAATGTGAATGATTAAAATTAAGTATTTAAAAATGATCATTGGCATAGGGAAGTAAACTGAACTTCAGTGAGAATTGCTTCTGATTTTTTCCTTGTTTCTTAGAAACAGGACTGTATTATCTTCTTCACCTCTAGTTTAATTAGGTATGGTTCTGTTCAAATTGATGTTTGTTCAAACTACGTCTCTATATCCAGAGTAATAATGACTAGCAGAAAATGTGTGATGCTTTTTAATATTGCATAGTCTCATATTAAAAATTAAATTTCCATAATAGGGCTGTTGGGTGATAAAAGGGCATAAGAGATTTTAGAGCTAAAAGATTATTTAAGTTTAAAAAACGCAAAGTGCCTGTATGTATAAGCCTTTGATATGGGCAAATATAGCAATTTCTTGAAGGATTTTTGTTTCAAGAAGCCAAACAAAGTTTATAGGAGGAAAAAGTTAGAAATAAGACTGTCTGCACGTAGGAGAAGTTGCCTGATGAATAAATACGTTTGCTAAAGCAAAGCCTGTACTTAAAATATTCATTAAGATTAAGAGCTTCTGGAGAAGCATCCTAAACATCAAAAGAAAAAGGAGGAGGAAAGAAAACAGCTCCACAGAAACAAAAGATAATGGGGAATTTCAAGAGAAATGTATAAAACCAGCATATTCCCTTGCTGATATTAACTTTTTTTCTCTTGAAGTGTTTCATCTTAATCTTTTTCTTCAGCGTAAATGATGCAACAGTAGAATGTTTTTTAGGTGTATCCAATGAAACCACTCTGATCCATTGACATCATAATCTGCACACAGTAATGGCTGTTTTCTTCTAGCATCTCAGCAAACTTTTAATGGAAAAGATCTGTAATGAGGTTTTATATTTCTAGCTTCATTACTTTTTATGAAGCAGAGCAAAGTACACTTACTGGCATAGAAAGATTAAAAAAGTCTTAAACAGTTACAACTAAGTAATAACTATGGAAATAAAACAACACATTTTCAGTATGTACAATGGCTTTTTTTTAACTTTGATTTTAACTTATGTTCTAGTTCAAAACACGTACTTTTCTTGTAGATGTACATGTACTTTTGATAGTGTTCACAAAGTATGTTTTCACACTTTGGAAATCTTCAAATTATCTGGTATTTCTTGTACAATCAGTTCTAATTCTCAGGAGCAACATCATGCAGGTATCTGGCCAGGACTATCAGTTTTCTAGATCAGTTGCTAAACTTTTAGAAATCCTAGAGCGACTGTAAACTCAGGGGTTTCCCAAAACTACTGATACTGGTAGTTCTATGCTCAAAAGCCTGTGAAGGAACCTTCTTGGCAAGGCAGTCTATGAAAGCAATGCCAGCATTCTAGCAAAAGTACATTACAGGCAAGCATTTTGTTAGAACATGTGAAGGTAAGATTTTAACAAAATTACTTTTTATTGTAAAATATTTTACATGTTGTACTGGCTTGGCTAAAACAGGACCAATTCTCCTTTCAGTAGATTTTCCTTCAGTTAAGTTTCTTCTAAGTAATTGCACTTTCTGAAGTTGACTGCATGTTTTTCAGACAGTGTCTGCTTTTAGAATTGATAACGCTTGATGTTTATAGCTGTTACCAAGGTAATGGTAGGATTGGTATGCAGAAAGGCCCACATTTGTACTTATCCCTGTGGGAACCAAGGTCACTGTTGGCTCTTTTATGGTCCACAAGTGAAAAGGTGTAAAAGGGTTGCACCTGTAGGAAAGAGCAGACGGGACAGGTGACCAAAAACTGACCAACGAGGTATTCTATCCCATCCGTGTCATATTCAGTATAAGGCTAAGGGATCACAGAGGTCAGCTTTTCTTCTTTCATGGCCGGCATCGCTGTAGGACTCTGCTCGTTCTCCTGCCTCTGATCCCAATCCATGCCTTCCTGAATCCGTTTCCTGTCT
>NW_009611163.1:14871-20548 GCF_000690535.1 Cariama cristata | reverse complement strand
GAAACCCCCGAGCCCCCCCCCTGCCACATCAGTGGTGATCCCGTGATCATCATTGGGAAGTTCAGTATTGGTTTTGCATATTTTTATTTCTATTATTAGTAAAATTAATGTGAATATTATTATACTTTTTCATTCTTGTTGTTTTATTAAAGTTGTTTTAATCTTCCAACCCCTAAGCCTCTCTCCCTTTTCTCCTCTCCTTCCCCTTCTGCGGAAGCAAGGGGTTAATTGAAAGCATCTGTCATCTGCTTTAATTGCCAGCCCAGCCTTAAGCAGTGACACATTTTAACTATTTAATAAATGGATCAATTAATTTAGTGGAACAATTCATGTCCATGTTTGTAGCACCGAGACCAATTATAATGAATTTCAGTATCACTTTGAAAATTATCCTTCAATTGTGTACCAAATAGTGTTCAATAAAGCAAAATTCTGAGTTTATATCAAGCCAAGTCAGCAGTGTAAGAAAAAAAAAATATTACACCAACACAAAGTAGTTTTGGCAAGAAAACAAGTTAATGTCTTGCTTAAGAGCTCAAGAAACAAACCAACCAACCCAAACAGATGAAAGATCAGAGGTGGACGTGTTTGTTTTTCTCCACTTACTGAAGGGTATAGCTAAGGATAGATCTGGTACATGAACAAATCCATGAGCTGAACTTCAAATATAAACTACATTTCAGGAAAGATTTAGAGGGGGAAATTTTAATGAAATTTTTTGAAATCCTAGTTATTAAAAACACAAAACCAAACCTACATTCCCTTCCTTAACAAACAATTTATTGACATTTAGGAATGAGTATAGGGTGTGGGAGTTCGCAATATACAAGTAGAAAAATGCAGTTTAATGATCCATCAAACTAATTTGAAATAACTTGCTACAATTTTCTTTATGAAAAGCAAAATTCCTTGCAGCGATAATAAGACTTCTGATTGCAAAAAACAGTGTTTGAGAATGTTTCACCAAAAAATTTTAACATAATTTTGGCTTTGTTAAAAGCCTCTCTCCTCTCTCCTACTTAACTCCAGTTTTCATCTGCACCTCTAATCTTTGCAAGCCAAGAGTATTTTCCAGTTCTTTTCTGTCCAGCTTTTAACACAGCCTATATAATTGTATAATGCTTTAAAAGATCTTAAAAATGCAAGGTTGACAATAAGAACAATATTCTTTTGGATTAAGTAACTTCTATATAATAAAGAATATTTCTTACTGCACTGTTACACACACATAATGGAATAATACTTATTTTTTTTATTTCTTTTGCTTTGTAAGAAGAAAATTCTTGTATGGGATTAATTTCTTAAAAATATTATCATTCCTGATAAAGGTGTGATTTTGGTATTCTACTAATAAAAAAAAAAAAAATATAGTCCAATATCTTCATTCCTTCATCCTATTGTGTTATTGCTGAACCTGTCAACAAGGGCACTGGTTAGCCTCACTTCCTTTGGTTTATTATATGCCTATGATCCTTCCGGCAGATGGTAAGGTACTGTATGAATAACAAATAATGATAGAGAATAATAATAATGACACACTTTAAAAACTATTTAAGCCTCCCTAAGGATATTCACCTTGTAAATTAGAAAGTTTTTTTCATGCAACCTATAAATCTTGACAATATCAAAACCAATTCCTACGCTGAAATACTGGTCTCTTGAAATTACAATGCTTATTTAGGTCATATATTACCCTGTATTGTAATATTTTTCACCAACTGGAATTCTTGCCCACACAATTTTTACTCTATTTGGAACAATTCTTCAGCCACATACTTGCTTTCCCCCGCCACCTTTTTTTTACTCCTTTTATTCTTCCCTCTTTTTTTTTTGCCCCCCCCCCCTTTTTTTTTTTCCTGATGTTCCAATATTTTTCATTAGATTTTTTTGGTTTTGTCCAAATATAATTGCCAAAGCGAAAATTACACAAGAGCTGAAGCACATCAGTTCCACTATGTATAGCCTGCAGCATCCCAGAACCCACCTGCCCTATGCCCTGTGGCACTTACCGCATTTTATGTCTCCAGGATCTACAAACAGGCAGCAGCATAGTTCATTGGGTAATGCTCTTAAACTGAACTCCGGTCTTATTATAGCTGACGCGTGTGAACCTGTCAAATACAACATCAGTTCCTATCATTGTCTCATGAGCAATGAGGTATTGCTTTGATTGATCTGCATAGTTGCCAACTGCATGATGTTATGCAGAGTTTTTTTACTTTTTTTTTTTTTTGTGTGTCCTCTGAGCTTTGAATGAGTTCATAGCCATCAATCAACATATACATGGCAAACTCTTCATCTGGAAAGTCTAGTACTATTAATTTTGTTGAACCTGTTGTGGTCTGAGCCAGCTATGATGTGGTTGTATGCAGTTTATTTCTCATTCAGTTTAAGTAGGAAATGTGTATGTTGCAGTCTTCTGTTCCACAACTCGTATCCATCACATAAATAATTCAGTTAAGTACTTCATGTTCATGAAATGATAAGGAACCTCCTAAGAACACTCTCACTTTTTTCATTCAGTTCTCGTTGCTGCTTTTTTTCCGTTAAGTAGTGGGATTTTTCAGGCTGAATTAGAAACAAAGATTAACAGTATGCTTTTAAAGCTATTCTCTGTTGAATCTCTCTAGAACACTTTGAAATGTTTTACAGTGAATCAATGGTTCTGGTCTTCCACTGGTTGACAATACTTTGGATGTTTCCATCAACTCCAAAGGGTCCTAGGTCAAACCGTTAAGTGTTTTGGTACTTTTGTGGTAGGGAGTGGTGTTTCAAAAAGCTGTGACTTAGGCTAGATGATGTATTTAAATTTATTTGAATCCTATTTATGACAAAAATCATGTTGGAGACCTGTCAAACGTAGCAGTTGTGGTTTTCAGTGTGCTACTTCCAGGAAGCAAAACCATGGAAAAATGTCATCCTTGGTTATTTTTCAGAGATTTCCTTGGAAGGCAGCACTCCCACTCAGCCTGGCTGTCTCATTAAATGCTGATAATTCAAGAAACAGAGGAAGCAGAGAGCATCTCAATATACAGGATTTAGTTCAGGGTGGCCTCAAAGTGTAACTTGTCAGATAAGAAGCTGATATAGTTACTGACCTACTTGAAAAACATTGATTTTTAAAGAAAAATGGGGATGTCTATGCAGCAAAATCTAGAACATTGTTTAATTTCACTATTCAAGAGAAAAATGAAATATGGGAAAAGCATTTTTTACAAAAGTATTACTTTTTAACTGGGCAGCAACAATATTATTGATAATAATGACCAGTCTGATTGAGCTTGAAAGAATCATCTAGTTTAAAGAATGGTTACGGTCTGAAAACTAACATCATAACCAATGTCAGAAATCTACTTTTCATTGGGAGTAGACAGGAAACTGGAATTAAGTACTCAGTATTTCTCCTAACCAACTAACTATTTCTCCTGACAATCCCAACTCACACAGCATGTGAGAAGGATGCGGTATTTTTGTGCTGCTCTGAACTTCGGACTCCTACATCCCCTTCCTGGTTTACTGGTCTTTCTTTGGGAGGGGGATGGGGGAGATTATTTTTTTTTCCTTATCAGGAGAACTAAAGTTTCTGACATCATTAAATGTAGCTAAATTCTAAACTTAGATTAACAATTATTTTATCAGTCTGCATCTGAATTTTTCACAGCTTTTTGGACCTGAAATGGAAAAAATGATCAGAGGTAGCTCCATATTTTACTGAGTAAAATTGGTTGATTATGATTTGTTTATGACAAGAATGTCACCTACAGGAAAGCAGTATAGTTAATGTTGCTGGCTAGTCATCTCCCCTTTGTTAAAAAGTTTGTCTTGGAGATATCGCATTCATCCAAGGTGGGAGATTATTGGACTATAAAATTCCTGTGAAAGGCAGGGCACCTCGACACCTTTACAGTTCTGTTCTTGAGGTGCAATTCAGCACACCAGCTTGCTGGCACACAGGTAGCTCTGAACCGGAGACCAGATGTCCATGTTCTTGCTCTTGAGATTGGGGAAGTAGCAGAGTCTTGAAGGAGGAACACGTATTTGCATCATATTCAATGCTGTAATTAAGCTTTGTATTACCAGAACCTGTTGTGTACATGCAACTGCTTCGATACAGGTTTTCCAACGAGTTTGACTTGATCTCTTTCCAGCTTTCTGAAATTTTAAAGAATACATGTGGGTAGTTCAGTTTATACAAATGTTTTTAAGTAGCTTCATTATTGTTCAGTTTTTAATGTCTTCTCATGCAAGCACAGTGTTTTTGATTATTTGGGTAGATTTGTGTTTGGAGTTTTGTTGTTGTTGGGTTTTGTCTGTTTGTTTGTTTAATAGAAAGGTTTATTCTATTCCAACAGCAAACTGAATTTCAGTTGAAGGCATATTGTCCAGAAATGCCCTGCTTTGAAGATCTTAAGAGAAAAGGAATCTACATTTGTTGAATAGGTTAAATATTTTCTTAATCAAATTGCGTTTGTTCTTCTTCCCCCCTTTTTTTTTCTTCGGTGGTTGTTTTCACGTATAACAAAATTTCTGTGGCTAAGTACCTTTTAACGTGAAGCAAAAATCATTCTGTTCTATTACCTTTTACAAAAGCAGCTTAGGATGTGATCTATAGACTGTTTGGTTTGTGTTTGCATATACTTTAAGGCTCCTCTCCATTGCAGTCTGACTGAAATTGGTTTTTACTCTCCTTGGAAAAGATGTGGAGACTGACTACAAGCAAAAGGAGATTGCTTTGAGTTTCAATCCATCTTTGCTGTGTTTCTTTTGTTTTGCAAGAAGCATGGAGGTTTTCCAGTCGAATGTATGTGTGTTATGTAGAACTGTGCTTGAGTGTGTAAATAACATAATTTCAGAGATGACACAGTAAGTAATTCTAGCCCTGTTGTCTCTGCGCAGAGCTTATTCCTTCGTATCTATTCCTTCCTCAGATAAAAGCAGACTGTAAAACATGATTGATGTGGAAAGTGCTCGTACAGTCCTACCACTGGTAGTCATCATCTTAGCCATCACATAGCTCCCTGAAAGTAGCAGAGGTGGATGACATGTCCAGAAAAAGGATATTTCTTCCTGGGCTTTGTATTTTTACATTAAAAAAAAAAAAAAAAAAAAAAAAAAGGTGCTTTTTAGCCGTAAATCTATATTCAGTTCCACAGAAATTTAAGCTGTTTTCTGTACTATAGGGGCCGATGTTGCAGTTATCTGGACTGGAGGGGTTGGACCCAAAGCATATGGAGAAAAACACAGAAGAGCCACAAAGATGTTACATGATCTCTAACAGATTGCATTGGGCAGTGCTGGGAAAGAACAGCAAGAAACTCACTGTGTCCCAAAGTAAATCTATGGCTGCCTTGAGACTAATATAGATTCCAGACATAATTAAAGTCTAAATATCTGGAGGCAGAGCTTATCTTGCTCTACTTTTTTAACATCTACCACTACGAAGGCCTGGCAACTGCTTTTAAGCACGTATGTGTTTAGATGATACTAACGTACGGCAACAGAATTTCAATGCCCAACATTAATTTACTTCAGCACATATAAAAAAACCCAAACAGAGATTTCTTCTAAGAGTACTGTAATTGCTTTATTTTAATGAGTGTTTTAAATGCTTAGTAGATATGACTTCCGTTTAGTTTTATTTTTCTCTTCAAACTTGCTAGAAAAAATGGAAAAGGGA
>NW_009611163.1:0-14856 GCF_000690535.1 Cariama cristata | reverse complement strand
AGAAGAAAAAGTGCGGGGAAAACCTGAAATGAAAGGAAAATGTTCCTTTGGACCAGGCATTTATATCTTGTGAGGACCTGCTGATCTGTTTAGTTTCTATTGACTGCAAGATGAGAGAATGTTTTTTGGATTAAATTTAAGACAGAAACTGAAAAATAAACCTTTTGTGAATTAAATGCCAAAATGCTATGTTAAATCTTGCAGAATTAAATCTGCCTGAATTTGTCTCCAGATATGGAACTCCTAAAAAAACAGAATTTGGGTTCTTACCTTCTCCTAACTTCTTTAGATTTTTTTTCTTTAGATTTTTTATGAGTTTCATAAAGGCTTTTTTGAAGGTTGCTGGAATTTGAGCAGTATTTTTGAAAGAAGACCTTCTTCCACATAAGTTTCTGTTTGGGTACTCTGAAAACGTCAGTTCATGTCTTGGCCTTGAGTTTTCCTGTGTCACCTCGAACAAATCACATATGATACTGTATGGCACAGTGTCTTTTGAAATATGTTAAGTACTGGGCTGTCTTGCCAGAAGGATTTAATGTTAGTTCTACGAAGGCTGTGTAACTTGCATAATATGCTGAAAAAAGTCAGAAAGAGCAAGATGAAAGGTGGATAGAGAAGGACTAGAATAATTCTTCCAACAAGAAAGAATGACTCAAGGCTTGACTGGAACACCACCGAAACTTTAGCAATGAGCAAAGAGCTTCACTGAGTGCTAAACACAAAAAAAATTCAGTCCTTGCAGATCATCTTTTCAAGAAACAGAAATTCCTATTCCAATCAGTGTAGAGGTTTAGATGCTGCAGCATGTGCTGTGCAGGACTACTGTACTGTTCTGCTTCATCCGAGAGCTCGGCTGCCTCTCCAAGTGCTGATAAACAGGCGGAGTTGTGTCGGAGCTTAGAAAAATTGAGCTGTCTCAAACTTTTTGCTAGTCACAAAGAGTTCACAGCTCTGAGCAGCTCTTGTAATCCTCTTGTGATTTGCTTTTCCCCACAGGGACAATGGTGATTAATTGTGGAAGTCAGGCCCCAGAAGATCAAGCTTTTGAACTTCTAGCTCTAGACAAACCTTGCATGTGATCCTGGACAGATAACTTGCTCCTGATTTACGGTAATGATGATAATTTCTCACTATTGGTCTTTATAAGCTCTTCCAATTATATGACAAAGTTTTGGACCTTTCTTGCTATGTTTTGTTGTTGTTTCAGAGCTTTTTTCAATATGTCTCAATAAGGGTGTTTCTATGTGTACTTTATTTCCAGAGCTGTCTCTCAATAGGAATAGACTACACTAAAAGAAGAAAGTTCAATATAGAAGAAGAAGAGTTCCAGAGCAATGGAAACTCAGAGTATAATGTGAAAAAAGGTTAGGACACTAAAACACTCCGTATTTCAAAAGAATGCTTGAGCAAAAAACATGGAATAGACTTTTATCTACAGTATTTAGAGCACACACATCTTCAAAGTAAATGACAAGTATACTTTAAAAATGTTGTCATATCATATTTAAAAACTTTGTTCTCATTAAAGCAATAAGTGCTTGGGTTTTTTTAAGCAAGTTTTTCTGGAAGTCTCTTTAAATATTCAGACATAATAATTAATTCTGTCATTTAAATGTATTTTTGGCTACAGAGCTATATGGACTTCTAGAATAAAAGTGGTATATGTTGGTATATGTTATAAGTCTATTTGGAATATGTATTAGGCATTCTTTATGATGAAAATTTCATTAAAATAATATTTAGGATGTCTCAGAAAAAATATTTTTGACAGCTTTCATTGTACTTTCATGGAAAATGCTAGGAAAGCAAGTGATCATTAAACCTAATGAAAAGGAAACTTTTAAGTCATTAAGTATGGTTGCTGATTTGTTGACACAAACACCAATAGGGGCTACAATCCATGTGCTTTGTGTATACTAAAAGGGAAAATATTTGATTTGTAAAAAATGTTCTCAGCTCAGATGGTCTTTTTTTTTTAATGGAAATGATCAAGAATATTGTGTTATATATTCAGAAGAATATTTTTGCCTTCTTTGTAAGAAGGCAAAAATTTACCTATCCCAGGGATTCTTCTGAAAAGTTTCGCTGTCCACCACCTTGAAACCTCCTGTTTGCTGTTAATCTGAAAAATATTTTGTAATATTTCAGAAATATTCTATTCAAATATCAGAATTGGCCTAAATTTTGAATTTTAAGCCTAAATTAAACCTAATTTTTGAATTTATAAACTATAATTATGATGGTAAACTTCTATCCAAAGATCTTAATGTTTTCAAAGCCATAAAATAATGTCAACTGTATGAAAAGATTAGGAAAAGAAAGATATTTTTCTGAAATGACAAATTTGTAAAAAACTCCCTTTCAGTTCAAATGAGAGAAGATGCCCTGTTTTAAAGGAAATTGGTGCCAGCTGAATAGTTTAATCTTGCATTCCTAATTAGACATGTATAGTCCTAATGGAAGATTCCTTGTACTATAACATCTATGTGTTTACATTATAAATTCCAGCCATTCTAGTACAGTAGCATATGGAAGATCCCTTTATGAACTATGGCTTCATTGCATTGCTCAATGAAAGAACAGCAGCTAAAATATCTTACAAGTAACTGTGAAACAGCATTCTCATAAAACTAAAACGAAAAAATCAAAGGGGAAGACAAGATGTCATGTCAATTTAGATTCATTAATATACAACTGACTTGACAGATCCACAGAGCTAACTGAAGTCTACAGTCCTTGTCTCTTGACAGATTTTCACCTGTGTGCGTCTTACTGTGAATGATAGATACATTCAGTGTCTTGTTTTCCAGTCTATGTCACAGGTACACAAGTATGCCTAGCCACTCCACTGGCTAGCACATCTGTTAACTACCATTTTCATCTCATATCCGAAGCATTACAATTGCGACTTCAATGAGCATTTGAAATGACAGTTTTAATCAATGGCTAGTTCCAAATAAAGCATATATTTCTATACATTAATGGTACTGCCTCTTCTTTGAAAATTTCAGCAGGGAAACAAAGTCCCCTAAAAATGTGGTACAGTCTTTGAATCACAAAACTGTTTTGAAATCATTTAGGCAAGTGCTGCTCAGACACTCAGTTGATGACAGCAGTGATTATGACCCCCCTAAGCCTCAGTCTGCTACAGGACACAGTCAGAAACTGAGAGCTCGGCAATTAAGTTGCAGGAGTTGTTTTTTTCAGGCTGAAACACCTGATCCCCTCTAGATCCAGCATCAACAAACTAGTCACCGACCTACACTCTGAATTGATGAGAACAAGTGCTTATTCTGCAGCACTTACAGAGTTAGCATGGAAAAACATAATCAGAAACTCAATGTGCATTTTAAAATCTCGTGAATGTTAAACGTGATGTTTCACTCTTAGAGGATGATTACTGTCTAGACTCTAGTGGAACAAAGTTAGTCATGATGAACTAATGTAATATTAATGTTGGACTTCATATACTTCCACAGACATTACACTTTTCTGTTAATTAATGCTCTATTCTGGTCCTATTTTCCTATTTTAGTATGAGTCATATTGTTTATCAATTCCATTCTTTTTACATGTAAATTTCTTTTTAAAGTGGATAAAAAGGGATAGCTTGTGAAAAATACTCTGAAAAGGTTTCACCATTTGAGCTGTCACTTTGACGGTTTGCAATTTTACCTGTTGTAAAAGATAGCAAAACAATCCGCATTTTAGGATCCCATTATTTGGGAGCTGTAGTGCATACTGTTTAAGCTATTAGGATAAGCTGATACACACACACAAAAAAGAAAGGTGCTATGTAAATACAAAGTCAGATGCCATGAAAGGTGTCTAAGTATATAAACTAGACAGGTAATAATCGAAGTGGTGCCTTTTATCTTAATTATATAGTTTCACATACACTTTTTGTTTAATATTTTTATTACTAGAACCCTATTTGCCTCATAGTCTAGTTCTAATAACTTGACTTATATACTCATTTGATAAGTGGCAGAAATTTCTTCACACAAAAGACAGAAGATAAGCAAAAACCACTTTGGACTGTCCTTTGTTGATACCTTTCTCTTTGGGATACTTTGAAGAGACCCTCTGTTTGAGCCAGCTGGCAATAGCAGTGCTGGATAGAGAATAATATCAGTGATGCTGTTCAAGGAGAACTTAGACACCATTTGGAACTTAATGGTGTCAGAGTCTCAGCAATAAGAGGTGAGGAATGCCATGAAATATCCGCAGTAAACGGGAAAATGGAACAGTTAAACGCCTCACAAATTGGGAAAGTGTATGCTATATTTCATTAAACTTGGAAAGGACTAACTACTTTAGCCAAAATGTCGTTGGGATACAGGTGTATTGAGAAATATTTCTCCTAAAAAATTTGGGGGTTTAAGTTCTTTTCAATTTTTTAAAAATTATCTGAAAAGCTGTGAAAACTTTGGAAACAACTGCACCTCAGGTGAAACTAATCAAACAATTTGCACTTTATAAAAGGATAAAACCCTTATTTTTTTCTGTCACAAGCAACATTTTTCTTTGAAATATGAAACACTCCAAATTGAACTTCTTAATAGAAATTTTCCATCAAAAATTACTTTTTAGTTCAACAAGGTTCATAGAAAATTGGATTTTTTATAGGACAAGATAAGATTTTACCACTTTTTGATTTACAACTAACAAACCCAAAACTAAGTATTTGATCCGTGTTGAGCTCTACATACTGTTTGTAGTTAGTGGACTGAACAAAACTATTCTGTTCTGAGCCAGTTCAACGAGACTGATTCTGAATATAGTTCTGAAGATTCTTTTATGTTTTATGTCCCACATCTTAAAACCAATTCAGTCTTTGATTATACTGCCTTCTCTAGCGTGGTCTCTTATTGGATCTGGCTGTTTAATGTATTTTAACATTAACATGAGAAAGGGAAATAGTTCATGTTGAAATTTTCTGAAATTTGGAAATTCTGTTTTTCCTTTCCTCTACATTACCTCTAATACCTTTCTTGACCACAAAGTTTAGGTTACACACCTTCTTAATTGTAAATTAGTTTAAAATTTACTGCTGCTGTCTATAAAAAGAAGGAATGTATGCCTTAACCTCTGCTTTTTTATCAAGACGTCTTTGCAAATATTCATTGTATCTTCAAAAGTATTATAGCTGGTTGTAACAGTGGCCAGTGACTTGCACATCTAAAGATTTTTGCAGCTTATGATCAGAAAGACTGTTGTTTTTCTTTTCCTGCCAAGTCTAGTTGTGAAATACTGAATATGTTTCATCGCCAAAATAATTTGCTAGTGTGATCGGGGTACAAGGATGCATAGACGGCTTCAAACACATAAAAATCTGTCTCTGGATCTTCAGTGTAATGCAATACAAAGACTGAAGCATCCTTTAAATTTCAGTGGCTGACCCAAAGACATGTTTTATAATCAATATTTTCTATTGAGTGTGTACTTTTGAAAGCCACAGAGCAACCAGGCAAAAATTGTTCTTCCATCACTGCCATTTGAGCGCTGTGTTTTGCACCTGGTGTGTGCGAGCACATTAGCACTCACCTTGTTTTCAGAAAGACTGTCAGAGCACCATCATTTTGGCATGCTCTATGGAGAAGATGCTATCAAGGATTCTAGGACTGCATTTCTCCATACAAATGATTAACTTGTTCTTTATTTTGTAAAGGTTTAAGACTTTTTTTTTCTCAAGACTCAACTATGGTTTCTTTTCAAAACCCCAGGATACTGGGAAACAGTGTAACTTCCTTCTCTCCCAACCCCCAAACTTTTGATAGACACCTAAAACCTTTATAAGCTTAGACAAACACTAATAACTAGGTCAATTTTTTTTGTTCCTGTCTTCCTGAAATGTTGCTTTTTAGACAGCTCCTATTAGATCATTCCATTACTTTTAGTATCAACTGGAGTTCACTTTTTTTCCTTCAGATATGTCTACTTTTCTCTTATCTTTTCTCTTTAAAGCCTTTAAACCCTTTTTGTTGCATCCCAGCATCCTTTTTCTTCTCTATCCATTCCTGCAATTCAGGATTTTTCTTCCTTTCCCGACTGTGAGCCTCTTTTCAAACTTCTGAGTCTTCTTCCTTCAGAGCTACATCCCCCTTTTCCCTTCCCATTTAGTAACATGGGAAAGTGAGCTGTAGTGTTTCCAACATATCATTCTACCACATGCTTGAGTATCTCAATATGTAAGTGAAATTCAAATTGCTGATCTCTTCATGTTTGTTTCTAAGGGTTCCTTAATAAAATGGGATCAAAATGAAAAATTTTATATTCTTCCTATGGCGTAGTATTAGTAGTAGTTCAATAGTTGATGGTCCATGTAATTGAACATAGGAAAAGGTTTTGTTCCATGCATATAACATACATATTTATTCTTTCTGTTTCTGCAAAGTAAACACTTCTTGAATGACACACCCCCCCCCCCCCACATATTATCTCATCTAAATAGACAAGAAATAAATCTCCAGTGGAAATGCTGTCAGGATACTGTAATTGAGGAAATGAAATGCCATGTAGAAAGATACATTCCGATAGTCTTGATAAAGCATGCAGTAGCAGTAGTAATATTTCAGTAGGCAGTATAAATTCGAGGAAGTACGTATTTTCAGCATAATTTCAAATGAACAATGATGCTGAGTGTTGAAGAACTGCACAACCCCCCATATTTTAGGATTAAGAAAGACTCTCCTTTTATACTTGCTCTCACTTCTATCCACATTTTAAAAATATTTTATGGGAATAAATCTTTAGTTAAACTTTGGTTTTCTATTTAACTCAAGAGAGTTTCTTGTAGGATATTCCCTAGAGAAATACCCAGATTCCCTATAAACACTTGATGAGGGGAGTGATTGGGCATAGAAGATATACGTAGCAATAAGGAAAAGATGCCATTACAATTTCAGCAATCTCTTTCCTAGATGCATGCAGGAATAATGATATCTTCCAATTCTTGGCAAAGAAAGCCAGGTATCATAACCAGTGCAGACTAACAGAATTTATTTTTTAAGATTATACACTCTATTAGATGTTGGTGGCTGTCCCTCTAATTGAATATATGGATTATTTTATAGTACCTAGGAAAGTGCAGCCAAAGTATATCAATAATGTTTTGTACTTTCCAGTTCGAGTCCTGATCCATTATACATCTGTACGGACACTATCCTGTTTTCATATATGATGTTTCAGAGGCTGCATATTCATAACGATAAGCACAGGAGGAAAAGTTTGCTGAATCAAGATCTAATTTCAGAGAAGAAATTTGCCATACCTGTAATTTATATTTGTACCACAATAATTGGCGTGCAGATCATTTTACTAATAACAATAAATCATAAAGTGGTAGACGAAAATCTGGTAAGCTGTAGGAAAAATTACTTTTCCCAGCAATCTATTATAAGTGGTGGTTTTGGATAATTAATAGGGCTTGACTTCTTTGTAATGTGAGTGTCCCTCAGAATTAGGTTCCATTAAAGGCAGTACTAAATAAATATTCATGGCAGTGTCTACTCATTGAGATAGGGTCACTTAGACAGAGTGTTCTATTAAAAATACATTTAATTTACTTGTAGTTGTAACCCAGTAGGTGTGAGAATTGATACTTTGACCAGTAGCCTTTGTCAAGATTCATGGGGAGAGGTCATGAAAAATCTATTGGTCAAAATGTCAATTAGCTTGCCTAATGGATTATACCTGTGAGTGCTGCAGCCCTAACTTTAAGTAAACGGATGGTCTATCTTAACAAGAGGCCACTTTCATGAATATTTTATTGAATGTTCTAATTGAAGTAAATTGCCAAATTATACTGTACATATAAAGTGATGCATTCGAGGTTCCCAGAAAGCAGTCAGTGGGACATAATAGTGGATTATATATAGAAAGATATATTTGTTAACGTTCTTAACCAAAAAAAAAAAAAAAAGGTTATTATAAAAACAGATGCCAAGATGATGATATGCTTTCCAGAAGTTTAGACTAGAGATTTGCCTATAGTGCTGGCTGTCTAATAAGGTGGAGAACCTTGAGCCAATGATAGGCAAGACAACTCAGGTACTAGAAGATGCTTTGATACGTGGAGCTCAATGAAATGGCTTTGCTGTTTCTTACCTTGCCTGGCAGTCCAAACATACCCTTAAAGTGATGGGAAAAGGGCAGCAGGCACTCAAGCTTTAAAGCACAAAGGGAACAACTATTCCAGAGTACCTATCATGGCAACTTGGTGTTGTAAAGGTATTTTTTGCTTTTACATGTGTCACTAATTTGCCTTTGCAGCTGTAACAAAAGGATAGCGTTACAATTATTCTATTCATAGAAGCACATTATGTTATTGGTTTTTATGGTGGTTATTTTCACCTCAAAATATATCAGTGGAGCTTAGACAAACTCAAGGTAAAGCAAGAATCGATAGGAGTAAACCAGGAAGGCTAGTATACTGGCCTCCTAAACAAGATAATAACTATCAGTGAGCTTATTTCTCCTTTTCTTAGTAGAGAAGGGGGCAAAGATACAGGAATGAAAACTGCTAGCCTTAACGGTATTTAGGTACTGCAGAGGCATTCCCGACACGTCTGAAACAGAAGGAAACAGTTCTTCCTGGGAACTCCCCCTTCATAAGTAAAGATTGTTCATTCTAGAAATTTAAAACTTCTCTCCCAAACTTAGCAGTTTGTATAAAAAAGCTTGAGTGAAAGACATGTTGTGGTCACATTGCAGATGATCGCAAGACCATCACACAGCAGGAGGTAAGAGGGAAGAGAGCACATGCCCAAGTCAAAGAGGAAGGGTGAGACTGCAGAAGTTGAATTTAAGGGGTATTCTGCTGCAGCTTCAGGTGATTGACAGGAGGGACACAAGCTCCAGTATGCTGTCCCAGCTGGCAAGCTCAGCCTAGACTGGTTCTGAACCTGATAAGTAAGATTGAATGAGTTTGCCACCGAAGCATTTTCTCAAGGGTTCTCATTTGAAGGATTGGACAAGGTACTCTGAGACAGAAGATAAATTTCTGCTATTAATAGCTATAAATCATCCAACACAGCTACCAATATCTACTAATTGGAACAGTCATTTTTTCTTACAGCTCCTGTTTTCCAAACCACATTATGCTGCTCAAAGTCAAAGTTCAAGGAAGCATTTTACATGAAGTGGTTCAGAAAGATGAGTGTAGCCATATTAATGAACTGACCTCTCTGTTTTCACTTTTCACCATGGCTGCAGGACTGGCTATACTTCTGTGAGATCATTTAAAGAATTAGATGTAGGAGAAAGGTAAAGGTAGCAGCAAAATGTTTTTAATGATGAAGATGTGCCAGTTACTGCTTTTCTTTGTAAATAGAAATGTTTGGGAAGTAAAAGTAGAAGTCCTAGCTGAGCACTTACTTACATTTATGATTTATAAAAACAAGGAATAGATCTGAAAAAAGCAATTAATGTCAACTTTGAAACAGAAAGTAAACATAATTGAGAATTAGAAGTTGCCTAAGACCATAATCAAAGGGTGTATGAAATAAGTAGAAGGAAGAATATGAATTGTTACAGATAGAAATGGAAACTGTAACTCAAAAGATTTTTCATTATTATCAAAGCAAAAAATTAATCAGGGAGGAAATTAGAGCTCTGGAGGATGAGATGGGAGACAGGATGGCAGAGGATGGTGAAATTATTGAAGTATTAAATTAATACTCGCTTAATATAGTTACAAAGGCTAACACTAATGGATCAATAGCTGGCAATAGCTTCATGCTTAATTCTGTACACGTGCGGTTAGGCTTGTTTTCTCTTCCCATCTCAGTACAGCTAGATTTGTAAGTAAGTTAGATTTGAATCTTGTTAATTATTTTTTAAACTTCAGAAACACAGAATGGAGATAGGCCCTTTCTACCACTGTGATGCTTATTAAATTTGTATCATGTCTATTTAATGCACATAGTTCTTTAACATCCCTAGAGAAAACATTTTAAACTTCAGTGCTGCTGTTAACTTCAGCACACTATAAAGGAGAGTAGATACAGAGGATTGTAGTGACAAATATTTCCTTGCTCTCATTTATTTTAGATAGTGTAAACAAACAAATGTTTTTCTCTATATATAAAAATGCTGAAGTCAGAGAGTATAATCTCCACTGGTTTCAGCTGCCTTTGATAGGACTACTGAAAATGTAAGCCAGGGAAGATAATTGAAATAACTGAAACAGTTTTTTTAAAAAAATTTCTTCTCACTAGCGAGCCAGTAAATAAAGTGTGTACTAAGTTGATATTTAAAAATATGACCTTAATTTGGAATACTTTAATTACACAGTCAGTTACTTAGATGGGAAATAGCTATTGAAATCACATACTCACATCTAATATGGAAATGATCACATCTCATGACTCCTGTGAAGACTTCAGTGCTTATATTCTGCATGGACAATGGGAAGGGCAGATACAGTCCTTCTATACTGTCAGAAATAATAAAGCAGATCTAAGTATGCTAGAATTTTGTCTTTCACAGACTAGAATTTTAATCAGTCTAATATATGTGTAACTAAGGAACTGTTTCTCTGGGTATTTTTTCTTAGCTAATTTTAGAAATATATCCTCATTCATCAGTCAGATCAACCATTTAGTCCTTAAACAGTCCAATCAAATTGTAATTAACCTTTCAAACTAAACATGGGACTAATAGTACCTAATTCTCAGGTCTGGCAGTACAGCACGGGACCTGAAAGTATCTGATCCCTTGCAAGTAAATGCAGGGAGGGCTTCAGCTCTGTGCTTGCTGCTATGGTCTCTCTTTCCTCTTAGTGGAGGCCTTCTTTATCCTGAGTAGCTGTGTGTAAAGTCCAATGTGCCATTTTGTTCTCCTTCCACTCCAGCAGACCTTGACCTTGGCAGCAGACCCACCTGAGGCTTTGGCAGTGCTCCTGTGCCTCTTGCCATACAGAGATCGAGATTCAAAGTCAGCAACAAGACGAACCTTTACATAGAGGTTCACAGGTTTTAGTGGTGGTGCCAGGCTCACTGAAAGAGGGAAAAAAGCTGCACTCCATAGGATGTTTTCCAGCTTTGATAGTGGGGATTATTTTTTTTGTTTGTTGGGGGTTTTGGTTTTTTTGTTTCAGTTTTTCTTTACATTCTTTAATTGCTTATTATATAAAGATATTCCCTTTTTTATTTTGTTTTTTATTTTTTCTTACTGAGGAAGCGATTGGTTTACATATCAGTATTAAAGTATTTTTAATATTTGCAGATACTATCGTTTCTTCTGCCTCTCAGCTTAAATATTTATTCAGAAACATCCCTCATAAATAGTGATCATTCTACTTCCCTGGCAATTTTAATGGCTCTTTTCTGAGACGTTGAACACCGCATACTAACAGGAATACCAGAAGTATGGAGAGAGGACATACACTCCACTCTGTGGTACATCTACTGGGATGCCTCCCATTTAGCAACTTCTTTGCATTCCTACACAGCAATGCATATCTAACCAAACTAACTAACTGTCCTCCAAAAAAACACTACCATCAAAGAAAAAAACCTCAACCTTCCCTCTTATGTCTATAGAGACCTCATACTCTTCTGTAATTATTAAAGAAAGCCTATGGATATCACTGGAAACTTTTCATTGAATGTACTGAATTCATACACCCTTCACTTTTAGGTTTCAGAAGTCATTATCCCTTTTGCTGTGCTTTTGCTGTATACGGTTTAGCAAAGGAACTAGCTGTGGTTTCCTTACTGCCAAAATCATCGGTCAGCCTCTGTGCTTTAAGTGAAATATAGCTGGTTTAATTTAATACCCTGTTAATAAATACTTAACTGTCTTTGGTCTACTTTTCAGACCATAAAAAGCCCCAAACAACCCACCACATCATAATTATCAAAAAATATTTATCTTTGCTTCAGTCGTATATATAAATAAGTAAACAAAGCATGAATAGTGGGGTCTGTGGGTCCATCCACTAATGCTATGTAGCATGGATATGTAGCATCCCCAAAGGATGCATGCTTGCAACATATCCACAAAACATGGATATCAGGAAATGTGTACTTTGACCCTTAGGGCAATGGCTCAAAGTTAAAACACATGTAGATGGTACTGTAAGCGTGGTTATATTTGCCATTGCTGGGGGCAGCCATTGGGCTGTGTCGGGTCCCAGGGGTGGTGGGCTGCCCTTGGGCTGAGCGGGGCTGAGCCGGGTTGACCAGGCGCCCCGTGGCCAAGCGCCGGGTTGACCGGGCGCCCCGTGGCCAAGTGGCCGTTGCCCAGCCTGGCTGAGCTCCAGCTCTGGGAGTGCCGCCGGGGAAGGGGCTGACAGCCCCGGGCAATCCCTGCCGGACAAACGGCCCCGGGGGTTTTGGGGGCTGTGGGGCAGCTTTCACCCCTTCCCTGGGAGTAGGTAGGGCCCAGGGGGTGCAGGCAACCCTGCCCTACCCTCACAGCACCCCTTCCTAGGGCCCAGGAGCCACAACCTCATCAGTAGCCTGTGCCCAGCCTAGCCCTGGCCTATGCCAACACCTTGCCTCCAACCCTGGCTCCTGGCAGGAGCCCTTAGATGAGCCTTGCCCCTGGCCCCACTCTCTGGCTCTGCCCACCCTGCACAGGGGTGGGAGGGTGAGGACAGGACCCTGCATGGACCAGGATTGCCCTGGCTCTTGGCTCTTCCCATAGGAGCTCCATCCCGACCATCCTCCCTGTCAGTATCAAGGAGGAGTAAGCAGACACAAGATTTAGAACATAACATCCTCCATCCAGTTTGGTGGCTTAAATGTAGCTATGCTGCTGCCCTGGCAGCGGCTGGCAGGAGGAGGTTTGGAGAGCCTGACCAGGGATGCCACGTGCAGCCAGGGCTGTCACTGTGCTCAGCCACACTCACCCAAACTCTCTCCTCTGCTATAGTTGAGCATTTATGAGGTCACCTAAGCATGGGTGCACATCTTGCTGCTGTTAGTTTTAGAGCAGATTTGGGGTTAAGCATAGGTCTGTGTTCAGGTTCAAAATATATTGTGTATATATCATATGATGATAAATGCAAGATTTTGTCTGTATTACTGGACTTCTAATTTCTTCTCTGAAAAGGAAGAAGCAGAGTGATCTTGGTAGGAAAGGAAGTCGTACTTATGAGGCCGACAGGATTGTACAGGGAAGACAAGGACACAGATGAGGCTGGAGTGGAAGGGAGGGCAGTAGGGATGAGGCTGAGGAGGGTTTCAGCTCTGTTAGAGCGCAGGGTGGCCCTCTGCCTGCACTGGATCAAGAACACATTCCACTTAGAGGAAAAAAAAAACAAACAACAAAAAGTAGTATACACTTAGTCAAAGATGAGATCAAAAGGTCAACAAACTGAAACTGAAATCAAATTGCAAAAGTGATCCTAATTTTGATGTTTCATAATTTTGAAATGCTTGACTTCACAATCTAGATGTCATTTTCATGTAACTTTTTTATATACAAGTCCAAAATACTCCAGGATAATGTTCAGAATTTCTTATCTTGAACGTGACAAAAGAAAAAGTAAGGGAAGAAATATATTTCCTCAGGATATATTTCAGAATAATTTGTTTACGTACCAATCACACTCTGAGAAAGATATGAAACTCATAGAAGTGTTACTGTGGCATATTTGATGCAAAAGAGCCCTTCCAGCAGATGAGAGTTAACAGCCAATGCAGACCTGTCTGACTTAGTAACGAGTCGTTAATTGGAGAATACTTAAAGGAGAATTAATGGTATCTACACATCCAGACTGAATTAAGACAAGTGGTACAAGAGGACAAGATTTTTGGCTTAGTCATCAAGTGGTGCAAATAGGTACAGCACCACAAAAGTTTGAGTAACCCTGTCAGACTTGTTTGAGTCAATCAGGTGATTGTGTCGTATGTCCGCACACCTAGATGCTCGCATAACCTTGACAGTCAAAGGGGCTTAGAAACATCGAGTTTATCGAAATGGCATATAGTATCTAAGAGCATCTCTGTGCTCACCATGGAGCTTCTTAAAAATGCAGCTAAACTAACGTTAGTTCAATGTATATCGTGATGTACAGCGTAATGTAGTGAAGATACTGCTACAGGACCTAGGCTAGTATAATTTTCAGTCCAAGGACTGTGTTTGCCAGCACCAGGACTACCTCTGCCCTGAGTTCCAAGATTTTTGCCTTATTGACAGTGCCAGATGATATCTTTTTTCCCAAATTAATTACGGTGATATTGAATGTATCTTGTACAAAAGAATATCTTTAGTATTTTGTTCAGTGGGCAAGATTTTATACTGGGATTGGTCCCACCATAATTATATCAGAAGACTGGTCAGTGATCATTTTAGTGTGAGGAGGTGAAGAAACAAAGGTTTGAACAACCTGCATGAGTGCAGTGGAAGTATTACAAAGGGATGCTGAATTTTTAAGTGCTGGATTACAAAAACTTCAAATTCATCTGAGATGTTGTGATTAGTATAGTCATAAATCACTAGCCAAAGCTATAGAAGGTTTATAGAGTCAAGAAAATGAGCTATATTAGTAGTCCTTACTCCGGTGAATAGAGTATCAGAACTATTAAAGAATTTATAGAGTCAAGAAAATGAGCTATATTAATAGTCCTTACTCAGGTGAATAGAGTATCAGAACTATTAAAGAGCTCAACATCACTGACTGACCTGTGGAACATAGTAAATAAAGTTAATGACTCCCAAAGGGAGTGAAGCTCATTAGAAATAAGAGTGCAGAAGCACTCAGCACCATGCAAGATCTAATCTCCAAAAAGAATGCTCTGCTATATTGAAGAGCTTTTGTTTTAAAAATCGATTCCAGAACTTTATTACTAGTATAAGCAAGGAAATAAAGAGTTACATGCTTATCTGCTCTTGGGTTGTGTA
>NW_009611162.1:14912-33192 GCF_000690535.1 Cariama cristata | reverse complement strand
TTCCAACCAAACCGTTCTGTGAGTCTATGCTCCATGGCTTGATAAGGCCCTGTCCCAGAGGGACAGAGTTGGGGGAGTGAACTGATAGAGCTTCTGGTTTTACAAATTGGGCTGCAATTATCAATTCTGGTAGCAGGAGTGTGAAATACAGAATTCCTGTTTGTGTGGAGAAAGAGGAGGCTACCATGTTGAGCACGCACTTGTCCCTTCAGAGCTGGCTCCAGAAGGAGCAATGCATTTTCATTTTTTCTTTTTTTTTTTTTTGTGTGTACTCAAAATATTTAAACGTTGCATGTGGGGGAAAAAAAAAAACAACCCCACAAAAAACCATCATTAAAACATTAATTATTGGTGCTGAGAGTATTTTGAGTCATTTTTGTATTCAATCGGCTGTAATTAAATACTCAGTGAACACAAAATTAGGTCATATATTATGTAAATAGGATGAGACATCCACTAGCTCTAGCAACAAATGCTTTGGAGTCCTTAAGGGTACAATTCACGATTGGACTCTTGGAGCCTAATTGGTTCTGTCTGACCCTGATTTCCTCCTCTGTCACATGCCCACCTGAATGCAGAGCAGATTTGGAGGGGGGTGCAACGTGAGACCGATGATCTGTCATCTGCTGCCTCCAGCTGTGGTCAGCAAAGCCTCCTCCTTGCCTGATGTTCTCCACCAGTTTGAGATGAGTTCTCCATGGGGGAAGATGTTCTCCGTGAGGGAAGACGTTCTCCTTGCCCACAGTGGACCTCTCATCTCTGCTGTGGTCTGGCCATGTCACTTGAGTGCATCCTTTAGACATAGGCAGAATGAATTTAGGTATATTAAAAAAAATTAATAGATGCTTAACCGTTACGCCGAGTGAGGCTCGGAGCACTTGGCACTGCCCGTGATCATGCCCTCTATTCTCTTAACATGACACTTCATAACTTCTGTTTTAGCATTCATAATTACAAATGCCAAACCTGATTTTGCTCCCCTTGAGGATAGTGGGAGCAGTAACAGGTCCATTATTATTAGTCAGAACAATTATGTAGCTCTTAAAGAAAGGAGGAAAAAAAAATCAAGCTGTTGGATTCTGTTTTCTTGTGACAGGGACTTGCCCGCTGCAGGTGCCTGCTGCATGAAGCAGCGATTCATGGCAGTCTGAAGACGCTCCATCCTCATGTCCTCCGCTCGTTGCAGCCTTTGTTCCCATCTCCAGAAGTGGCTCTCGAGGAGCACCGCCGTCCTCCCCTGTTCCTTTCTCCCCAACTCTCCGAGTTCTCACTTTGAAATCCAAACACGAGCCTCTGCATGTACGAGGCACGTGGAGAAGAACAAGAGCGTGTTAGGAGGTGCTGGTGGCTGAGCAGGGAAGCAAGAAGGAAAAATTACAGGTAGCTATCTTCCTAACCTTTCCTGGTTCTCCTCCACCCGTTTGTTTCCCATTCTACCCTATTTTGTTTGCTAGTGAAAGAGGCTGCAATGCAGAGCTGACTAGGGGCTGATGCATCAAATATTCTGTTTGAGTCCTTCAGGTATTAATTTTCTAGAGCGTGTGCTGTTTGGTGCTGCTTGTATTCTTCAGATGATGGAAGAAATAGATTTTAGTCCATTATATTTTGATTTTTTAAGAGAGATAATGTCTTCTCTAGCCTCCTTCTCCCTTCTGCAGCCCCCTACCCCATCCAAAACACCTTTGTTTTACAGAATTTCTTTCCTTAGCCCACAGCTAATTCCTTGTAGATCCCTGACAAAAAGCAGGGTAGGTTTAAATTGGTAAGAAGAGATCAGCCTGGTTGTTGGGAGCAAGGGTAATCCATGGGGAGGTGTGGTGGGAACTACACTGCTCCTGAACCCTAACATGGGGGGTCAGAATTAGTCTATAAGAGGGAAAACAACGGATATATTACTGTAAGGGAGATGGCATGTGGTTTTTTCTTTCTATACTTAGGTAGCTTTTTTCCTAACTCACCGTGAGACAGGAAGAAACTTGCCTGTATGAGGTCTGGTCTGTGCATCTTGAATTGACATGTCTGCAGTCACAAGGAGAGGACCGCAGCGTTGGGGCTCTCGGCAGCTGAGCGCACGCTGGGAAGTGGGCTTGCAGCATCAGGCGCTTCTCTCACCTCTGGTAGCTCTGAACAGCAAATTGTACCGTTGCCTCCCTCAGTTTCCCTTGCCGTTAGTACCTCTGGAATTGGGGTATAATACTTGGGGTGTGCAGTCCAATATTTAGAAGTGAAAAGCATATTTATCTGGCTCAGCTGTGATAAACCTATGTGGACCTTTAAGGTTGGTTGATGTATTGCAAAGGTGGGCAACTTCTAGGAGCTGGTGGATGTGATCCTGGGAATGGGACGTTACTTACTGTTTGCTTTCAGTAATCGTAACTGCTGGGGAAAAATGGACACGCTGAGGACCTGGTATTTCACTTTCAAACTTCTTTCTAGCTGGGCGGGTCAGGCCTGACTGCTCTCAGCTCCGTACCGTCAGGAGGCATGGATTTGGCTTATCAAGCAGTGCTGGGCTTGCTAAGTGGTTGGCAGACATTATAGAAAAGCGAGATGCTATTCATGCTGCAGTGGATAAGAAGTTGGAAAGCATTGGTTTAAGAGTGCAAGAGGCTGAGAGGAAAATTGAAGTCATGGAGATAACGATCATTGGACCTAATGCTGTTCTTGCTGAGAATGCCAAAGGCCAGGTTGGAAGGCGTGCAGAAGTCCAGTTGATGATCTGGAAAATAAGTGCAGATTGAGTATTGTCATCTTGGTGGGAGAATCTTGTGAATATATTGATGGAGGAGCAGAGAGATTCATGTGCTTGTTGCAGGTTGCTGGTCAAGCTGCATAAATGCTAGGTGAAGTTTTTTAAGAAATGCTTTGGTATGTCGTAAGGGCATCACGTTAGTGAAATATCAAGCTACTAAGCAGTGACTTCCTGGGACAATAAAACAGTGAATATTATTAAATGACGTGGTGACTTGAAACTGATCCATATATTGCATCCCCAATGAAAAAATCTATTTTTTTTTCACTCAGTGTTGGGGGATTGTTCAGTCTTAAATCTCAGGTGGTGATTTTAATGCTCGGTGATTTCTTTGTATCATTTGGATTTGGCTTTTTCTCATATATCCTAAAAAAAAAATAATAATAATTTAAAATTGATCTCACTGAAAAATATCTAGGGTGCTCTGCCGCCTTCTTGCCAACAGGTTATCATTTAATAAAGTACTTTATATACAAATTGGCAGAGAGAGAAATCTGGACTGTAGTTGGTGCCATAGGCCTACATCTTTTCTTTCTTTTTTTAAAGAGAAAGGAGTATGATGTTTTAGGTTAAACTGTTTTTACCAACCGTATTATGTGCCAATAGGTAGTGAATAGATAACATCTTCTCAGATGTACGCACAATCGGATTTTATCCTCCAGCAACGGAGACTTTGTGTGCAGCTGCTGACAGAAGATTTTATTTGCCTGACAAAGGCCTCTGTGGATATAGAAATTTTTCCCCATTGACAAGAGTCGTCCTTCAGCACATTTTTGGACTGCCTTCCTTCAGAATTGTTCCTTCTTGAAGGTCCACTGATTGCCTCCAACCCATTAAACATCCCCTATTAAAAACCCCCAAAATTATATTATATATGATATAAAAATTGCCATCCTGACTTTTTCCTCCATGTTTCTGCAGTTGCTTTGACCCTCTTTCCCCTCCCTGGGACACCAGTGATGTGTCCCACTCCCCAGGCTGGGAGGGAATTGGGAGGGCAGACACGACCCTGTTCTGCATTGTGGTTATATGCTTGCTTGGGATCGGGTGTAAAAAGGGGTAAGTGGATTAACCACTCATTTTTCTGTATTACGCTTTTGTGCCAGATCTGTTGTGTGCCCCGGTACTGGTCATTCCTGCATTGGGTTCCTTTCCCTTGCAAGACGGCAAGGAATTGCTTCCCCTTCATTCCTTGCAGCGGCAGTTATGCACGATAAAAGTATGGTGCGTTAATCGGTCCCATCTTCTCAAATTGCTTGGGATTTCAAACTTTGTTTTCCTAATATGAAAATGGATGGATGCTGGAAGTTTTCCTTTGGTCTGGGGCTTTCTATAGTAAAAGAGAATTTGGAAACTAGGGATTATATTCTAGCCAAAGGATAATTTAATGTAATGCAAAGTCTGACCATTTAAAAGATTTAAACCTTTCCTGATCCAAACTATTCTTATGATTTACTTTTGCCTAAAGTCCCCCAAAAGTGGCTGGAGTTCATTGCTTATGGGGGGTCCGGTCCCTGTGACACCTCTGTGTGCACAATCCAGGGCCAGTTCTGGGGGGGTCTGCCTCCAGAGTTACTGCTTCTTTCTCGGTTTACTCCCGTGTCGAAGGCGGTCAGCGGTGTCTCTGTGCCGTTATTTATTAATATCGGTATTATGGTCATGCTGTGGCACTGTTCAAGTGTGTACGGGCTGCTGGACTGGCTCCTCTCCTAGCCGGGGAGATGCTTTGGGCCACAGAAATGTTTGTGGCATTTTTCGTGAGCTGCTTGGCGAGACCCTCGCTGCTTTTTGCGAACTTGGGGTCGGCCGTGCGGGGAATCGGGTGGCCTGGCAAAACAGCCAGGAGATGGGGAGAATCAGGGGAGGAAAAAGAAATGGGACAATTAACTCATCTCAAAAAGGACAAAACATTTGTTGTGCCAAAAATATGCAACCACGTTGCCGATACTACATTTTATGGTAGTGGCACTGAGCTATTTCAAGAGGATGAATGGGAGGGGCAGTGATACAGAGATCTGCTTGGGGAAATATGGTGGCCAAAAGCATGCCGGGGGTTCATGGAGAAGAGCGGACAGGGTGAGCATCTGCAAGGTGGGGTCTCACCAGGCAGCGTGCTGAGGCTCTGTCACCCCAGGGAAGACAGTCCTGCCTGCCTGGGGTGTGCTTGCAGCGGTGAGAGTCACCCCGCTTTTTGAGGGGCTGAGCAGATGTCGTTTCGCTGGGGAAATGTGAAGAGAGTTCAAGGAGACGTGGTGCACGGAGGTGCACATCATCCCGCATCTGTGGGATGCCGTGAGCTCCTTGGCAGGCATCGGCCGAGAGCCTCTGAATTCGAAACGGAGGCATATGTAGCGTGCAAGGGCTGAGCGTGTAGGCTGGTGTCCAGCCTCACAGTATTTTTTGTTTTCCAGCAGCTGTTTGCAGGACCAAAGGGGTGGTGGGGGGAACACACCATGTGGCTACCCACCTCCTGGCCTGCGCTTTATTGTCTGCCTCAAAAGCTTTGCTTGCCAGCAAACTTTCCCATCTTTCTACTACATGCGACTTTTGGTTTCACTCCTGTGCTTTTCTGTGCTGTACCGACGACCGTAGGAATACATTTCTATGTGCCGCTTAAAATGTGAAAGATCTTTTTCATTACCTGTGAGATTGCTTAGGAAATTTCTGTGCTTTATTGTATTGCACATGCTCCTAGTACATTTGCAAGCAAGCCACACACTGGGACAAAACTAGGTCACTGGTAGACTCCTTACTGGACAGATGTTTAATTTTCCTAATTCATCCTCTGTATTAAGCAACATAATTGTGATTTTAGGGGTAGCTGAATCTTGCTGACCATAGCTAATTTTTATTGTGGGTCCATCAGAAGGTTGAATTTTGGAGGCACAAAATGCGAGTTTTTCATACATGGGAGAAAGCGGGATATTTTGTCTTTGACTCTCAGTGGGAGGTCACAGCCTTTTGTGCTGGCAGCTCTGAAACCAGCACAAACTGGGGTGATTAGCTCCCTTTTCTAATGAGTACACAAAGCTGATTGTGAATGAGCCAGTGGGTTCATTGTGCAACCTTGGCCTGCGTTTAATCCTTTATGTGAGACCCCCCTTTACACAGGGACAGCAATTGGAATCCAATTTACACTGGGCTGGGCATTAAATCTCCTTACGCTGGCGATACTACTAATCAATGAAATTGGGATTCAATTGCTGTTAGGGGTCTCTTCCCTTCAGTTACGCCACCCGCCTTCTGCTACGCCGCGCGATTTAAGAGAGATGAAGCCCTTAAGTGGGAAACACTTTGTCTTCCTAATACAAGAATAAACAATGTCTCGCTTCTTGGCAAAACACAGCCGAAGTACTGTGTAACGAGGAGGAGAGATCTTAAAAGTCCATCAAGAGACATTATGGTAATTTTGCAAGAACGACCACCTTGCTTTTAGTGAGAATTATCTAAATATGAAGATAAAAGGAAGAAAAAAGGGAGCTTGACGTGTAGAGAGACACATGAAAGGTTTCGGGAGAGGCTTTCTGTGCTACGGAGATATTAGCAGTTGAGTTTGCTAGCAAGCACCGTAATAGCAAGAAGAGTTTCTTCCTGTCTGGTTTTCACTTTAACAAGCAGGACTTGTTAAATCAATTTTGGGGTGCATCAGAGATCAGTAAATGACAAAAAATAACCTTCATATGCATCACTTGTTTTCTTTTCAAGGAACATTGTGAATGCTGATTAATCAGCCCCTCCCAGCAACCTTGGGAACGACAAAATTATAGCTGAAGAAACTTCCCCATGTTGCAGTTGAGGAACTGAGACACGAAAAGATAAAACCAATTTTTTAGGAGCATCAGTGTTTGGGCACCCACGTGTGATGGGGAGGAATGATTTCAGAAGCGCTGAATGCCCGTCCTCTGGAAACCAAACAGCTGGGGGAGTCATAAATGGGAATGCCACGAATCGTGGCTTGCTCTTGGAAATTTTTAGCCGGTTGTGGCTTTTGAAAGCCAGCGCGCTTTGTGCCTTGGAACCACTCGGGTCAGGAGCTGCTCAGTTCTCATCCCCATCTATTACTCTTGCTGCCTGCAACCCTTTGAAATATTCATTCCGCCTTTTATTCTTCAGTGCTGTTTAATATCCCAGGCACAATGATGATCTGGAACGTTTGTATTCTGTTACAGTCATTGTTTTGGGATTATCTAGAAAGCTGACACTGGCCTGGAAATTAATGAGTATATATTCCCATTGTAACCAGTATGCCAGGTGTATTTATTTAAAAAATCATGAAGTAGCCTGCCCCAAATCAGGTGATACTTCTTAAACAATTAACTGAGTTTGCTTTTTATGTCTTACCTAGTTTCTGAGCTGTTGGGATGCACGTTGGTTGCTTTTCCAGTCTTTTATTTGCAGCTGCAAGAATTAGAAATCTAGCTTAGAGGGAGGGGAAAAAAAAAGGTATTTTTTTAATACAGCCCAAGGAATTTGTGAACAGAAGCGTTAAGATGAATACTACAAAACTCATGGTAAAAATCACAGGAACTGCTGTTGCTGCTAAGCTGAACAAGAGTTTGGGCGTTGTCTATGCTTGCACAGCGTTCTGCCATGGTGTCGCTGTGAAAACGGGGCACTGCAGAACCTCGCAGGTCATCTTACGTTTGTGGGACTTCTTCGGTCCTGAGGAACCTGAAACTCAAGCTGAGATGACTTCAGGGCCTCCCAGGACAGTCTGAGGGCCGTTGGGTCAGACGGCATAGAACCATAGAATCTAGTTTGGAAAAGACCCTTAAGATTATCGAGTCCAAGCGTAAACCCAACATTGCCAAATCCACCACTAAACCATGTCCCTAAGCACCACGTCTACAGCGCTGGTGGGAAGAGGCGGCATTGGGAAGCAGAGCATTACTGAATTTCAATTATTTTTTTTAACCTGGCAATTTCAAATGTTGGCTGCATCTGAGAAGCAGAAGCTTTTCCTAGCTAGCAACCAAACGTACCACGGAGGAGACTGCCCATCTTCTGAGCTGAAAAATGCACTTTTGGAGAGCGGTGCTTTGGGGTTCCCAGGCTGAGAGATCGTGTAGGTATGTTTACGTACCACCTTAATTCGGTTATGTATCGGTGACCTTTCCTCTCTCATCTGAGCCTCTGTGCTGTCCAAATTGAGTTATTGCCGAGTTTTCTGAAAAAGGCTAAGCTAAAAGGCCGGTGAGAAGTTACAGTTGGTACAAAATGTAGCTGCCTGCCATAGCTGCAGGGAATGTGTTTGACTTGATCTTCAGCCATTCACGCTTATTTCTACGTACAAACAACAACAAAAAAACACCCCCAAAAGACAAATAAAAAACCAAATCCCCAAACAACCCCCCACAATTACTACTTTAAGCTGCTGCTCTTATTTCAGAGATGCACAAGCCGCTGAGGAAGACGGAGTTTACCTGTAAGGATTGCAAAGTGATCGTTGCATATGTAATAGCCACAAGCTTTAAACCACTGGGCTTTTTCAGTGGGCAAAGTCTTGACTTCGCAATTGCTTCAGTCAGAAAAAGTCTGGTTGACCTTTCAGACAGAGCTGATCTGCTAACCTTTAAGGTGAGGGTATTTTATTTTTATTTTTTGTTTCATCCAAATACAGCAGTCTGAATTAAGGACAAGTGCCCTGAAGTGTGCAACTGAGCCTGTTTAATAAGTGAAACATTTTGGAGTGTTTGATTTTGTGACCTCTTTTTCTGTGAGCAAGTTGAACTCCTGCATTTTGCAGGGAGCGTTATTTTGTGGAGAGAGGACACTGATCTTATTTGGCAGAAAATAAATGGATGTTTGTGTTATGACGCCTATTGAAGTACTTTATGTATCTGCAGGATGCTCTGCCCTGAAATCAGATCTCCTCTGACTGATACATTTTAAGCAGGATGATTCTGACTCTTTCACAACTTTCAAGTGTAAATGTGTTAATGTTTTGCCCAGCACATTATTTCTAACAGGCTGAACTTTCATTGTGTTTTCACAGTTTGGGTTTACGTTTAACTCGAGGCTTTCATAGTTATTTAATTCTTCATAATTTTTGACGCTCTGGTAGCCTCATGACCGCCCCGAGTTTGCAAAGAAAAAGACCAACACCCAACCTCCCTGGCTTTATTTTCTAAAGATCTTCCTTTCTCTCCCCAACCTCCAAGCCCCCAAATCTGAGCCCCAGGGGAAAATCGGAAGTTGCTTCCTCAGACCTGTCAACTCTTGTGCTTTCAGGATGAGCCTAATGATGTTGAGCCCTATATGATTCTTTCACACTTGTCTACTTCAATCTCACACCGCCAGACAAGTAGTGGCTGTGCGGAGGGAGGGATGAAAGTCCTGCTATGGCAGAAATCTGCAAAACGTACGCACTGGGTGTGAAGGAAATCTGGGATCAGATGCAAATCCTGTGTGTAGCATAGCTGGTTGGGCTTTTTTTTTTTTTTCCCCTCCCCCTGCAGTTTAATATGATTTTTGTCTTGATGCATAGGAAATCAAATCAGGTTTTGGAGGGACACAGGGAGGGATAAGAGTGAAAAATTATGCTGAGTGTTTCCCATCTGCCTGATGTTATGTAGGTGGGAGCAAATAGCAGGATTTGACTGTGGAGGGAAGAGAATTAGTGCTGAAATTGAGTACATAGGTGGCCACAAACCTAATGTTTCAGAGATTGACCCTCTCTGCCTTTTTTAACCAATTATGAGACCACTTGTCCTAAGAACATTTTGTGCCTGGGAGGCTCCACATAAAAATACTGGGGTTGTACTAAGAGGCTGATACAGTCTTCTCTCTCACCGCTGCACGCAACCCTCCGTGTCCCCTGTGCCTTCTCTCATTGAAGGTGGATAAGAAATGCTCCCAGGGTAAGGTTTGGGAGCGGCTGGTGTGCGGCATTACTGGACTGCCCAGACTCTGTAGCATGAAGTCATCCCTTTTTTCTCTCTGTTTGCTTTTCAGCTTAATCTGTGAGTGGTTTCCTCTACTTCTATTTTCTGGTGAGTCACAGAGGAGCAGAGAAACAGGCTAAACACAGATGGATGTGAAATAGCTAGATTGCCGAGCCGGCTGCCTCAGTTTCTCTCCAGAGTGCACTCTTTGCAGATAGTGTTTGGAAAATCATGTGTAGGTGCTACGAACACACAAAGTCATGTGGAGACAGGGCTTGCTTGCCCCTTTGCTGTTAGATTGATTTTACACACCAATGAAATGTAGATCGGATTTCTGTTGTGCGTGAACAGTGTGGCTGCCTCTTTTCTAACTATTATCCATTGTCTTTTTGCTCCTTCTGGGTATTTACAAACTGATTTTGTACAGGGTTCTGTTTTTGGTGTACTAGAACAATATCTGAAGCCTCGTAGACAAATGTTGAGCATCTGTTCCCCTACAAGAGTAGCTGTAGGTGCATAAGAAACAGTGATGGAGATCCCTGCCGTGCACGGGATGCAGATGGAGGATGCACGGGTACTGAGTGACAGTCCCCACGCCAGAGGAGCCACTGGGGAATGAAATGGGTAGAAAGAAACAGGATGGGAAGACAGAAAAAAGAGGTGGGGTATTGCATATCTTATTAAAGGTTTTACTGCTTTATCCTTACTTTCTCAGTTCTAAATAGATCTAGGTCTTTTTTTACTTATAACTCGTTTGTAGTGGGGTCCCCTGTCAAAAACCTGGGTCCTTGAGGCTCTACTGAGTTTGAACCTTTCTACGTACGTACGCACGCAGCTGCAGCACACCACGTATTCGTGCATTTTTTTTGGAGACTATTTTGCCAGCAAAGGCTGATGTCAGACCTCTGGGTAGTTAAGAAGCAAATTCAAGCAGTCTGTTGTGGGGAACCTGAGAAAGTGCTGTCGCCAGCCAGGTTCTCAGTGAATGCTGGCCCTTGCCCAGCGGTCAGACGGGTGATTTACTGTGTGCTTTTCCCCATTGCTATGCAGCAGGCCAGAACTGTGGTGTGGATTTTTTTTTATTATTATTATTTTATTTTTTAAAAAGCCTCTTTTATTGGATTTCTGAGCTTTCTTTGCTGGTTGCCAAATGGCCAGCATTAAAAATGACAGTCTTTGGCTGTAGGTCTAAAGGTTGTGATAGCGAATCAGAATTCCAGCATTGGAAATTGGGCTTCGTAAGAGGCAGACATATAAATCAAGGCTGAACTGATTAAATGTGCTCTTTTGCGAGGCTCTGCGGTGGGGCTGACGCCATTCAGCTTCTCGGCTGAAGTTCCTGAGGGGTCAGGATGCATCGGCAGTGAAGGAGGAAAGCATCTACTTGGGAACGGTGCTAAAGTGCTGTTTGTCATCTGCGGGGACGAAGCGGTATGAAGACGACCGTGGGCAATCCAGGTGACCCTACTGAACCTCCTGGCCAGATGACCACTCTGCTGGCTGAAATCAGGACTGGCAAGTCCTCAAGTCAGAGACCTTTGTGTTCAGTAGTGGCTCCTTGAGATATTTTACAGCTGTACTGCAGGTCTGAACCTGTGCTATTTCTGACACACGGCTGCGATCTCGTGGTGGGACATGTGATGATGCGCAGCCTGGCCGGGTCGGGTGGGTTGTGCCAGTGTCCGCGGTAGGAGAAGCCTGTTGGACCGGCTGGGGTTAGGTGTATGCGTGGTCTGGATGTGACAGCGGTTGTCACGCTCCGGTGTGACCTGGCGTGGCTGTGACCTGCTGTCTGAGCAGGCATCCGCTCTCCTCCAGCTCCGTTTCTCCCCAGGGGCTGCTCAGCACCATGAGCTCTGCCTTCGGGGCTTCGCACTGCCGCGGCACTTCAACTGCAACTTGGCAAAACGCAAGATTTACTAGTACTTTCGACTCAAAATGCCTATCGGTAACTTTTTTTTGGTCTCCGTTTCCTCATTTCTTTTAGCTGTCCCTCTTTAGGCGTTGAAAACTGCAAGCATGCTCCGTTCCAAAACGTTCTCTCCAGTTGGACAATGAGAACCAAATGAATCGCTGCTTCCTCTTGTAGCTGAGACCTCCTTAAGAGTCACATCAGGCATGTATTTAGGAAAACAGGGTAGAAGCAGCGAAACATGTTTCAAAATGTTTACAATAACATGCTGTCTCAAAGACTTCCTAAAAGCTTCACCAAGGGCAGTTGTCCCCAGCCAGGGCTGAGCCGTTACCCCGGGTGGTGGTGGGGCACCTGAGGAGCATTCAGAGATACGCCTTGGTCCCAGTCTCCCTATGTGCTAAAACAATATTGTGTTAGCACATACCTACACCAGTGACTGTGCTTTTAATGAATATGCACTATGCCGAACATAAAATCTAGATAAATCCTCTAGGGATGTTTTCTTTTTTGACTGCTCCAAAATGCTGTTCAAGCGCATTCAGGTTAGTCATCCAACATCTGCTTGCTTTTCGTGCCTATCAGTATTCATTCAGAGGTAAACTTCTAGGGATAACCTTTGCCAGCACTTCCCTAAATACTCAGTAATACACAGGGAGCACAGGAGAGCACTCAGATGTTTTTAATACAACCCAACGACAGCAGAATGCAGCTGCCACCTGCAGACCAGCATTTGCAGCGGGACCCTGACGTTTGGGCCATGCTTAAAAGGTTCTCTGTGAACCCTAAAAAATGAGTTCACTGATAATTTTTTATTATTGTTATTTTAAATTTTTTTTTTCCTCTTAATCCTTCATCTGCAACAGCTTGATTTTGGGGTTGGTGGCGCCGGAGGAAGGGAAGGTGGGTAAGAAGGGAGGGTGGACGTGGGTAGCGCGGGAGCTGTCCGAAGGGCGGCAAGGCCTTGGTGCCAGCCTCGCTCGGGAGCGTCTTCCGTGAGGTTCAGGGCAGCAGCCCTGAGAAAAGAGCTGGCTCTGTCGTTATGGTCATTGTTTACTCTTCCTTCTGCACCTTCGCTCTTTCGGGTATCTTTTTTGAGAATTCAGCTTAAGCTGCAGACTTCCTTCCTTCGTTAAAACCGTTATCCCTGTTTGCCCTGGTTAGTTACTATAAACGAGCTGTTGCATTTGATGCTAACCTGGTGCTAATCTACTACTTCTTTTAATATTGGAGTCACAATAAATAAATGCTCTGCTTGTTCAAATGGCCCTTCCATCCTGCTATGCTTTTTTGAAGATCGATTTGTAGCCTTTTGTTTCCATCCTAGTGCAATCCCCTGCCCCGGGATTCGAAAGGACAGGGATTTTTTGTCATAAATGTGGCAAATTTTAGTGTGAAGAACGAGGAGATGCAGCAGGCTAGGTGAAGGGAACACATAGGCTCTTTTTTTAGGTGGCCCATTGTTTCCAACTAGTGTGCCTTTTCTTTAAGTGATGGTAAACATAAAAAAGGGAAAAATATCTCCAAACAGCAGAGACATCTGGAGTCAAATAAAAAACCCCACAACCTTTATTTTGCTTTGTTTGTTGATATGTTGGTGGTGGGTTTTTGGTTGTTTTTTTGTTTTGTCTTGTTTTGTTTTGTTTTACCAGTTGGGTTATATGGTGACAAACTCAGCGTACTGATTGCCATAGCAGAAGACTCTGGCGCTGGAGCACTTGTAAAGAAGGCAAAACACGGCCAGAGCAGTTTCCCCTGTTGCACCCTGACATCTCTGCGTTTGGGGCCTCTTCCCCCTTCGATCCCAGCCTGAGTCCGATAGCAAAGAAGCCAGGTTATCACAATTCAAGCAGCAACAAAGCAAGTACCTCTGTTTTCAGTTGATGCCCAGTAGTAGTTGGTCTAGCTTTTAATAGAGGTGCGGTTTGCCCTGTGTTTCAATGGTAGTTATGTTGAAATTAATTCTTATTATGTGTGTTATGTGTGCTTTGTTCTTGGTCACCACTATTTTTTTTTTAAATTCCACCCCCCACCCCCCCCCCCCCCGGCAAATTAAACACAAGACGTTGTGGTAGGTTGCAACCTCAAGGGATTAATTCTGCAATTTCTAGCCTGATGTCTTTTGTCCTGGAATGAAAATGGTCGTCTTAGGTAATAGCTATTTTTATACAACCATTTGTTCACTGAGAACTGGGTTAAGACCTCCAGTAGCGTATCATTGACTGCTAAACAGCCATCGTGCAATTCAAATCACTTCTGGACTTGGCTATGCCATTGTCAGAGATGGAAAAGCTGGTTAAAAAATCGACCTCGTATGGTCTTACTAACCCCACTCAAGGCCCCTCCCTTTCAATTCTGTCTCTTTGGTGTGACTGAGGAAATCTTCATTTTAGGTGACAGGTAGAAATACTGATGTATAAATAAGAAATTGTACCTACGTTGATTTTTGTTGCAAAAAAAAGAACAATGTAAAATATTGTTACAGTATCTTGTGGTTAGGTGGAAGGACCACAGTGCTCAGGTGCATACAAATGACTTAGTTTTTGGAGGTGGTGACAGAAGCTGGATGGTTTCCCCCTTCCAGCAGCGTATTTTTTTGAGGAGGGCACAGCATCAGGTGTTCGGATGCAGCTCTGGGAAGTGATGCTTGGATTGCATGGCTGTAGACTTAGGCTGGCACCAAGCGCACTTTTGAGCTGGAGCAAACGGCTGAGATGATATGACCCTACAGTGCTCCTGGCTGCGGCTGCATCCTTCCTGTCGGTCCAGAGTCTTCCTAAGTCATCATTGCCCCCTAAAAAAGCCCTTTGAAGAACTGGAAGATGCTTCTGCATCTTACTTTCTTTGAACCCCATCTTTCCGCAGTCGCCGGTGGGTCAGGAGACTCGGGTGCAAGATGCTGGTAAGAGCTGCCAGGGCTGCGCCAGTGCTTCAACCACACCGTCTTCCTCTGCCGACAGCGTGCGGGCTCCCGGTCCTCCCGGGTGAGGAACGGATGCTGTTGTGCTTCCTAACGGAAAGTGAAATTACACATTTTTAAGTGTTCAAGATGCTTCCTTAGCATTTTTGTGGTTAATCCCCAACCCGAGGGTATTGCCTTTACCTTAGAGAAAAGGAAACTGAGGCAAAGAGACTCACTGAGGGTCAGAGGCTCATTTAGATTCCTGATGGTTAACTGCGTAATCAATTCAGTGGACCAAGCTCCTTCTAAATTAAACTATTAAAAAGCTAATAGTGAAAATGCTGAAGCAAGCTGAGATCAAAATGCAGAGCAAAAAGTAGAATGCCGTAAACTATCTGTACATTTTTTAGTCTGCATATGGTGGAGATGCATACAATTATTTCTCAGGAATTATTTTGTTTAGTTAACGCTATTAAATAAACACTATTGTCACTTTTTCAAGGCCCTTTATTTATTTATTTTTCTGTAATAAACCCAGCCAAACCTCTTGGACATTGCCTTAGTGCTGAATTGGCTCATGGATCACTATGCTCCGAAGTTTGTGTTAATCAGCGCTCTGCAGTCAGTGTATTGTTCCTTCATTAACCTACTTGTTTTTAAGTATCTGTAAATCACAAAGAGGAGAAGTCATGCTGCTAGCTGAGAAAGCAGCCCTGTTTGTAGCATCTCTCCTCTCTGAATCACATTTCTGGTTAGCACTTAGGGTGGTTTGGTTTGTTTTTTTTTTTTTTCTTTTCATTTTTCTTACCTGTGAAATTTGTGGTGTAGCCTAGAAGGACATTTCAGATGTGTATATCCAAAATTGCAAGTGCTGTTGCTTTTAACATCCAAGCTCCCTGGGGATATTTGGTTCTGGAATACATCTATTCTCCAAGTGTTATTTCACTGTTCACAATGTCACAGCTAAGGTCTTGTTGTTCAGTAGCTAGATTTTATTTGTCAGTGTGCTGTATCTTCCTAAAGAGGCAGGGAATTGCAATAAAAATGGTTTGTTTTATTTTTTAAGTGAATCATTAGAGGAGTTGTTAAAGGACACCAATAAATGTTACTAATAGAGAGCTAGTTACAGGGTCTGTAGGAGGAGAGGAGGTTGGCGTCAGGTTGTACAATCTAAGAGTGATTATGCATTAATATTTCTCTGGCTAACAGTGATGTTGCTCAGTGGTCAAGTCCTGTACTTCTGAAGAAGACTTTGAGGGAATGGAAAGGAAGAAGAAAGGGTTATTCTTGCTCTTGGTACTGGGGTTCGTACATTGACGACTGCAAATTGGTGAACTCCTTTGGTGGCAGAACGGACCCAATACGCATCGTTATCGTCTTCATTTTAAATGCGTCTCGCTTTTATGTGATGGCATCCCAGCATCTGTTGGGACCATTAGTGTGGAGAGGACGTGGGGAGTCCGCTGGTGCCACTTGCACAGACCCTCATTGCACGCCCAGGTTTGGAGTTAGGGCTTAGGAGTAAGCAACTCATGAGCTGCTTTTGTTTTTCCATTATTTCTTGGAACTGCAATGTCAAGATAACAGGGAGAAGTGGATGTTTTCTGTTCCATAGCCTCTATCAAGTATTCTGTTGGTGCCTGGCTTTTGTTGTTGTCAGTGCAAGTGCTGTTGAAAACTCTATTGTTTAAACTTTGGCAACTCAGATTTAGGGCATAAGGCACCTATGTGCAATCGAACCCAAAACATGACTCATGTTGGTAATTCGGAATTGCAGGCGCCGAGTGTGCAACTTGCTTTCCTTTGAAACATGGTCTATTATGCAACATGAGCTGACAAGTACATTTTTGAACATTTTCTCTGACTACACATAAGCATCAGTTCTGGAATTTGGAGAGCTTTCTAATTGAATGATATTCTCTAGGAGAATCAAATACATATTAACAAAATTTTTTAAACATAACAAAGAATAATTGAACTTCAATAGTATCTGATTACATTTGGTGTGAGCTTCAAAAATTTTTCTTGCAGATTTAAATTGCAATTGCATTTCTGTATTTGTATTTTCATGCTTTGTGGAAAGTACCACATGCAGGATTGGCACTGCAGTGCCTGAGTTCTGGCTGAAGGACTTCTAAGTATACAAAGTAAATACGGATGGTTGCAGTAAGGCGCCAGCCAAGCACAGTCGCCGTTTTTGTTGCCGTTTACCAGCCTATCCTACCTGTTGGGAAATGGAACATAATCTGTAAGCATATACTTTGGGTTTTAAAGTAATCTTCCCCAAACTCCTAAAGCATGTAAAACTTTCTCTAGATAATAGTCAGGCCAAATTTATTAAATGAGTATGATTTTTCTAGCATGAAATTTTTAAAATTAATTTATCAGTCTCGTGCCTTGTGCTGCTAAAAGAGACAAAAGGGAATCTGTCTCTTGTACTTAGTTTTATTTTACCGAAATATTTTTCCATTTGTGTGAATAAACGCTGATCTGACTTCATCACCAGTTTCGGATGTTCTGCAACGCCTAACACAAAATATGAGCTGTCCTTTTTAGAAATAGTCCTCAAAACACTGTACTCGTAGGCGACTGTCGTAACCCATTTGTACAGCTGGGTGAATGGAGGCACCCAAAGCTTTTAGCTTGCCCTAGCTGAGCAGAAGCTGCCTAGCGTTGGTAGTGCCGACATCTTTCGTGGACTCAGAGGGGAGTGCGAGCGCTGGATGAGCATCCAGGAGGTGGACCTGGCTCCTTGGAGGTTGATGCTGCTGTCGTGAGCGTAGACTGGACTGTTGCATCTTCCCTGCCAGCGTCACCCGTGGTAGGCTTCGTTAGCCTGGAGATGCTACCGCACATTACAGGACACGATGGGGAACTGAGCCCTGGTTTGTGTCCTCTGCTTGGATGTCCTCCTTGCCCTGTTTTGCCAGGTTTTTACCTCCTCGGGTGAGATCTCGTCCCTCCTGGGAAACCCATGTACGTGGGTCTTCCGCACCTGTGAGCTGCAGGGAGGAGGGAGGGGTGCTTTGAAAACCTGACTTGAGGCATTTTCTGAGTTCCCGGGTGTGTTTTGTGTCTGTTTAGATGGGAAAAAGGGAGACCTTCATTCATGCTTTTTAAAGGGCAGAATGACCCCAATGCAGGAGTCTCTTCTGGCTTAATGGCCCCACTTTCCGAGTGCCCCGGATCAAGCCACGTGTTGCCGAGCCCCAAGGAAAGCCCTGAAGTAGTTTTGGGATTTGTGCGCTGGCAAAGTGATTGATTGATAAAACGTTCATTAACTTGTGGTTAATGCCTCAGAGGGGTTTTAACAATTTATACATTGCCTTTTTTGGTGCTACTTAAAAATAAACAAGCAGCATCCCGTGCGCCCCAAACCCTGTTGAATTGGGGACAAAATGCACTTAACGCCTGGGCTGTTTAGCATGGACTGCTTGCGTGGAGATGCTGTCGGCTCCTTTGCTCTGCTGCACCAGCCCTTCTGAGGCAGACCGAAAACCCTGCGCTGTGGATGTGTGTGATGCTGCAAGGTACTGGGGCTTCTTTTGATATATCTGCTTTCAGAAGGCATATGCACTGATTCGTCAAAAAGGTGACAGCTCATCATTAGCCAGTTTGGTCACATATGTTACGGTGGTGAATGATGTTTGATCAAGTGAAGCCCAAGGTAAGACGTGAAGAAGCACGTTGTAAAGCATGCTTTGTTAATGCAAAACATAGAGGTGACTCCCTGGAATCTAATGCAAACATCTAATAGCTCCTATTTTATCCTAATCTCGTGAAATGTGCTAAGCTTTAAGTGGAAGCAGCTGCCTCCTGCACAGAGAAAC
>NW_009611162.1:12060-14881 GCF_000690535.1 Cariama cristata | reverse complement strand
GCGCCTCCCCCCCCCCCCCGTCGCCCCCCCCCAGCCCCTGCGTTCAATTAGCTGCTGTTTTGCCTCGGAGTGCTGCATTATGACCACTCCTACTGTCAGAGACGTTAGTAAATATGCAGTACAGTAATGAATTTATAAATAGAGAGTGGGGCTAACGAGTGTCCTCAGCTCAGGAATGCAGTGGGTATATATTAAGCCAGGTGTATGAGGGAAGCTTAAAAAAAAAAACAAACACCAAGCATCTCCAGGCTGGATTTTATAATTAGGGCACATGGTGTAACTCTTTTGTTTTGCAGAAACCAGCTTTATTAATTGATGTAGAAGGTTGCTGTGTGCTATTCATTGTTTGATTAAAATGCCTGTATAAATAATTAGGCCTCTTCTGTTTGTTTTATTTTTGCACCCAATTTACATTTTCATACGGAATAAAAATGAATTAGCAAATGCATTTATTTTCCAAATTTTTTTTTTTTTAACCCGTAGCTGTTCTCCCCTGGTCACCAACGGCTGCAGTAATGATGTGACCTTTGCGCCGCGCTAATTCAGACCTCAGGAATTCCGTTCTCTTTGGAGAAGCCGTAGTCCTCCTCCCTCCTTTGTGTGCGTGCTGCGGGCGGGTGGGCTTGGAATCCCTCCGGAAAAACAAAAATAAACCCGTATATTCAGTCACTCCTGGAAACATCAGGTCAGCTCTGGATCTGGTGGCATTTTGCTGAAGGGAGGAGGTTTCAGGCAGACGCGAATGGGTGCCCATCTACTTTCAGGGCTGTATAAGCGGGTGAAAACGCTGCTGGTTTGTGCGGCAGCTGGAGAAATCGCTGTGTGTCTGGAACTGGGGTTGTAGAGGACCCTTTTGAAAGTGCCAGGAACTGTGTTATTGTTACATCAGGGACTGCCTTTCTGTGTTAGTATATGAAAAAACTGCCTATTTGCAGTACCTGTGGAGCAGTCTGTAAGTCAGTAGGAAACCTTTATCCTAGGATGAAACCGCTTTGAGTTGTGAACCGGTACAGTTAATTTCTGTGCATTATTTGCTTTTTTTCTCAGGTAAACTGTTGAGGGGCAATGCGAAACTTGTTCATCATTATTCCCTCAATGCTCCCTGGACTGTGGTGGGCAACTGTAGTCTCCCTCTGCCCCTCCGGAGCCAAGCAAAGCCGGAGGCTGCGGCGAGCGCGGCGGTGGGATGGCTCACACGGTGCGCCTTCGCGTCTGCAAAAGTGCTCTCCTCTTGGCAACGTTTGCAAAATGGCCTGAGGAGGGGAACGGTGATGGTGCTGACTGGTGCACCTTAATGATCTTAGGGACCTGAGGTCTGAAAACCAGCATCCTAAAGCTTGATCTCCTCTATTCGCTTGTTTGTAAAGACAAAAATAAGCAGTGGAAAATTGATGTAGACTCTTGGTTCATTAGGAACGCATAGCATGGTTGTGCATTGCCGAGGCATTGCACCCAAAATGATCTCTGCACAAAGAGCAGTTCAGGTAGAAAATGAGGAGAACTTGTTTTTTTCACTCATTTCCCCCCCTCCCTGGCCCACAGGTCGCGTGAACTGTCCCAGGGTGTAGGAAGAGGGTGTCGAAGGAGCTTTTCTTTGGCAGGACGCGGCAGGTCCTCCCTCCTGGCAGGGCTTGGCTGGGAGCGCAGGCTTCCTGAAGTTTTTTCAGGCACGGATCGATCGGCGAGCACAGTTTAACAGCAGCTGCAACAACAACAAGAGAGAACGAGAGAGCTCTGTGCAGCTGATCCCTGGGGAGAAGTGGAGAATTGTCGCCGTAATAAGAGAGTCTCAGTTAGGAGTAACTATCTCTCCCCAGGAAACGAAGAAGCAGGAGCTGCCTGGCTAAGGTAGAGATGTAAAGCACTATTCTTCATCTCTGAGCTCTCCAGCCAGGCTTTGGTGCATCCTGCATTGTTACTGTCTCGGTTGGTAATGGTGGTGGCATCTCCGTGATTGCCCCCATACAAAGAACATAAGGGAGCCAGAGCCTCCTGCCTGGAGGTCCGCGGCGCCGGTGACACTGATATGACAGTGAGTCACTTTGCAATCGCGCCACCGTGATTTAGACCTCCGTTTTGTGCCCTGGCTGCGTGGGGGGAGCGGGTTGATTTGTGGTTGGAGCGGTCACTGGCTCAGTACAGCACATCCTTTGCCGACATCTTTTTCTCACCTTTCCTCGTCCTTTTCAGCCCTTCTCCTCATCCTCCTTGCGTCATCCACCCTTCTCTGGTTTGTTTTGTCCTCTGTGCGGGGGGACATTGGCTGATGTGAACGCGATCACGGCTGGCAGCCCTGTGACTGCGCCTGGGAGAGGTGATAACTCAGTCCTTCTGCCAGCGAGGGTGCATTTCAACTGAAAAAAGAACTTGTGGCCTTCTAGTTGAGGTTTGCTATCTACTGCTAGCTTGCTCACCCGTGTTGTAGAATTGTGGTATGCACACAAAAAATAGCAGGAACAGAGACTCGTAGAGTGTTGGCTGAGCTTTGCACATCTCTCCCGTGCTCTAGGAGCTACCACGGTGTTTTCTCTCTTCCTCGTTGCTAAAAACTCACGTTTCTTCGCCTGAATTTGCTCATTGCATACTGAGGAGTCCTTGGAGGAGTCTCAGTGGGGTGTTGGTTGGTGAGGCTCAGAGGGATCGCTGGGCTCAGGCTGCAGCCCCAGCTTGCTGGGAGCCAGGGTTAGGAGCTGGCTTCACGCTGCTAGGAAGGACTGGCAAAGTTCAAACGATGACAACTTTTATTTGATTTGGGGTAGGTTTAATTGGCAATATTTATTCTAGTAAAATTATGATTTGGAACAAAGATAGTATTTCCTCC
>NW_009611162.1:0-12044 GCF_000690535.1 Cariama cristata | reverse complement strand
TCTGCATCCTCTATTTATTCCTTTTGCCTTCACTGCCAAACACAGAGTAGTCAATGGGTAGAATTTTTTGCAAGAAGTTCAGACTTTTCAATTTAAAAAAAAAGCTGAGAATATGGCATAAAGACTATGTGCCAGTGAGGAAGCTGTAACGCACACAGCCAAATCAAAGTGATCCCGCCCTCACTTTTTCCTATCGTTTACATAAAACCAGCCGTAGGGAGTTGGCCCAGCAGACTGTCTCTAGCAAAAGCTAGCAAAAGTGCTCAGGAGGTGTGTATAATGTCATGCCCAGTGTGATCATTTCAGGGCATAGCTACTGGCTGGAAGGACTAAAAGCTCGGACATCCGTGTCTAATTCCTGATTCTGCTATTCTGCACTGTTTGGTAAATTACCTTATGCCCATCCGCAAAATGAAGTGAGTTGTACTCATCTGGTTTGGGGGTTGAAGGTTTAAATTTGTGTATAGGGTGCTTTAACATACTCATGCTCAAAAGTTTCTATAAGTATGGTCTATGGTATGTACCAGGTGCACGTCCGTTGTCATAGATATGCATACTTTGCATAAAATTGCACATGATGAATAGAGTGTTATGGTTTTGCTATGTATGTTGCTATTTTCAAAAACTTGCCAAATAAATAACTTTGATGGCAAAAAAACTTTTTTGTTTGGGCTCTCGCTGAGAGGGAGACCACCTGGAAAGCTTAAGTAAAATACTGTCGGTACAAGTTGAACAGCAAGGTAACGTGTATCTGTTTAAAAGGAAAATTACAATATTTTTGCGGAGTTTTTAAGGAGTCTGAATTATAAAACTGGAAACTGTTAAAAGAATTATTTTCACTCAAGAACGCCTTTCAGTTTACTTTGTGCTGTAAGCAATGAACAATTTGTTGTAGCACAGTGATGTGGCACTAGGTTTCAGGCCACTGGAGTACATAGGATATTCCATGTTTTTAGACCAAATTACACTTTTCCTGCCTTTATGTCCGAAAATATTACAACTTGATATTGCAGAAAAATAAGATGATGAAGGCTTGCTGTGTTGGAGGTAGGATATCAGTACTTTTAATCTCAGTGTATGGTGCAGCACAGCATAGTTGTGTACAGATGGGCGCTTTTTTTTTTGTTTAAAATAAACAACATCCTTATTTCTTTAAGGAAATTCTAAATGAAAAAGTGTACCTTGTCTGTCATTCCCCTTGTGACAGTAACTTGCCCGGGCTGTCCATGTAAACGACTAGCGAGGATTTGAGTTCCTGCCTAACATTTCCAGCCTCTTCGTGACGTGCATGGCTCCAGTTTGTGCTGCTGGGGTGGGTGCCCGCAAACACATCTTTCGTGTGGTGTCCCAGGATAATGCAACCAAGTGAGGAAGAAGTCCGGGGAATTGAACAACGTCTTTCGGTCCTGTTCGGTGTTGCTTTTAGAAGCTTCTGAGGCTGCCACCATACAGGGCTTTTTTCCCCCTCTGCTCTCTAATCCAATCCATTCACATTAGAGAGGGCAAACCCCAGAGAAGTTCAAATCCAGAGCTTGGAGCCATCTCTGATAGGTACGGCGTACGTCTAATAGATTCCAGATCTCTGGGCTGGGCACGTGTGATGCAGCTCAGTGGGAAATTGTAGGGGTAAAGAGTTTGAGTTGGTTGGAAAGATGCTTGTTAATTTTATTCCTTGTCATTTCAGACATGGTTCTGTGATAGTCTTTGTAATCTTTAGCCATGCATTAATCTTGGCTCTGCTGAGTTTCACATCACTGTTCTTCCACCATTATAGTGCAAGGTTTCTGTGCGTTCCAATTGGAAATAAATTTCTTTATTACACATTCTTTGACCTTGGCATGTTTGTAACCCTTGCGATTGTTAGAGGGGAAAAAGGAGGACTTCTGGGAATAATTGCCTTGTTTGTTCTTTATCTCTGAAGCATTGATACCTGCAGTTCTGTGCTGAGATAATTAAATCTTAGAATCACAATCGCACCGAGAGGATCTCTCTGTTTCTGCAGGCAACGTTTTATTTTTTCTGTAGGTATAAAAGTGTGTTTTCCATTTGCAAACTCTCTGCAGTGACTTTTGGCGAACGGTTATGCTGAATGTCCAGCTGGATCTGCTTTGCTTTGAGACAGGAGTTCTGTGCAATAGACACTCGAGTCACCTTTAAAAATAATCGTACGAAAACATGTGCACAAGGAGAGTAGTCAGGAATCAGGTGGTGCTTCTTGGTATCCATAGTGAAAACAATTTTAGAAACCACTCCTCTCATAAATACTGCATTTTTGGGATAGCTTTTCTTGTATTCTCTATTGCCAAGTGCATTGGCATGAAAGCAGCTTTCCTCAAAAATTAATCCATGCCTGCTGTCTTTTCCCGATGAGGTGACAAGCGCTGTTATAAGTGGAGCTGGTGAAACTCCATGAGAAATTTAGGGAAAAAAAATATTAAGAACTCAAAAAGAAAACATTCAGATATTTTGAAAAAATATGATCAAACAAAACGGCCTCTTCCCATGCCAGCTTGCGTGATGTCGGGTGTAAGTGGCTGCGCAACCACAGCCAGAGCTTCGCGCTCCTCCTGCCGCAGGCCGGATCGCTCCGGCTGGAGAGCATCCTTGCACACCTCTGCTTCGGCTTTGGGCCTGGCTTCTCTTTTGTGGCTTTGCTGGCAATCTTCTCGAGTAGGAGAGCGGGGCTGCTAGCTGGAGTCACCTTCCTCCTATTTGAACTTACACAAAGGGGTTTTTTTGGTTGGTCTTCTGTTCTTTAAATTTTGCTTCCAGTGTAAGAGTAGGTTTCCAAAGGAGCCAGTATGTTGTAGTTTTGTTTGTTTGTTTTGGTTTTTTTTTTAAACGTGTTTTCTCTCCTCTCTCCTTTCCCTAAGGATGCAGCAGGATATTCTTTCAGTGTTATCGAAGTTGTTCCAACATCTTGTTTTCTAGCATCTACAATTTGTAAGAGAAACTTAGTTGTGCTGTGCAGAATATCTAGAAAAAGAAAATAAAAGCAGAAAGAGCCTTGTTAGCAGCTGGGGTAGACTTGCTGTGCTTGTTGTCAGGATGTAGACCGTGTTCGCATGCAGGCACAAGCGTGTCTGCGAGTGAGAAGCCAGCCTCGGGAGACAAGGGCTTGCGGGTGATGTACGTGGTGTCATCCGCAGTCTGGCTGTGAGAAGCAGGTACCCTTCCACAGCGGGACTCAGCCGAGTCGGGGAGAGCATCATCGAGGGATGCCTGTCTGCGTTGCAGGTATGCGAGCTGAAGGTGCAGCGGAGATCCCCGATCTGGTCACAGAAACCCTCTGCAAAATCCTCCCTTATACAGGCAGAGGGTCTTGTAGTATCCTGAAATAATGCTGGAAAGAAGCGTGTCTATAATGTGTAAGGGTGAGATGCCTTTTTCAGCTCAGTAACGTCTCGGGTGTAACCGTTGTGACGGGACGTTGTTCTGCGGAGGTGAAGCATTAGGCAGGGAGGCTGTTGAGAGAGGCCATGGGACCTTCTGAAGTGTGGCTGGATGTTGCCGCAGAGGTGCTTCTGGAGTAAGGAGAGGGCATCTCGGTGGCAGGGGAAAGGCTGAACTGTAGCATCAATAGCAGATGTAGCCCCAGAATGTGCTGGGGGCTCAGTTTGTGAGCTGGGCATGGGCAAACGGGGGAATAACGCTTTGGGTACATGTCACCATTGAACTTTGGTCTTGGTGCAACATGGGAGGAAATTAGAGCCTTTGTAGAGAGACTAATTTGATGTGCACATGGTAGCAGAAGGCATGATGGGGAAGAATACCTTGCAGAAAAAGGAGGGAGCAAGATGTGTTTCTGTGTGCTTTCCTGTAGACTGCTAAAATCCCGTCTGGTGAAGGTACCTTATTTCAGATCTCCAGATTTGTAGGCTCTTCCAGATTACCTCAGCTGAAAGAACCTGCCTGGACTTTAGGGCTGGAGGAGAAGTCAGAGCTGCAGTGCTAATTGCATCGCTTACCTGCGTAGTGGTGGCTGCAGAGATTGATGCAATTTAACCAGGCTCATCTAACCCACAAACCCCCTTACGCTCGGGATAGCAACCTCCTAAGTGTGATCATCTCACATGGTGTTACCTTCCCAGCAAAGGTAATGCAGATCTAGTCTCATCTCAGCATTAAGTTCCCATTAGCCAAAGGATTAATGGAGGAGTATGCCCTCCGAAGGCTCCCTGGGTCTTCCTGCCGACCACAGCACTCCTTTCTTGCTGGCTCGCTCTTTATGTTGCGTGATGCTCTTGTAGAATGTCAATGTTGGTAGCTGCACACTAGCACACAGTATCATAGTATAGCTACTAAAATCCTGTTTTTCATAAGGACTTTCTCCTTTGTTGTGCTGTTCTCTCTCCTGTGTATATTGAGTTTCCAGGGATACTCTTTGCAGGCTGCGTTATGGGGCAGTCCTCTAGACAGGCATGCTGCAGGGAGCAGCCAGGTAGGGTTTCAGCTGACCGTTCTGTATCGGGTATTAAATGCTTTCCTCTGGGAAGCTTTCACAGCTTTGCATCCGTGTTGATTGACGTATCTGTGTCTGCTTTATTGCAACTTCTGGGCCGTATTTTCCAGAGGAGAACACTGTTCCCCTTAAATTTGAAGGTGTGAAACAAGCTGCTTGGCTCAGGCTTGCTGTAAATCTGGCCTCTGCAAGCAACAAACACTGACATTTTCACATTGTAAAAGCTTGCCATCCCTCCTCGTAGTGTTTTGGGGAGGGAAGAATTGATTAAAAAGTTCATGTCCTTATTGTGAGCTGCCAGAGGGACTGCAGCGTTCGAGCTGCTGAAGGTGGACACAGGACTATTGCAGCCGTGCGAGGCTGGGAGGAATCCTATAGATAAAAAGGCAGTTCCATGGAAAACTGCAAGAGAACCTAAAATGTATTTGATCCCGTTCCTCTGCCTGTGTAAATAGGATATCAGGAGCTGGAGACACTCATTGCCAGATTTTCAATCGGATGCTAGAAGGGAGCCGTCATGTTTGCTGAAGGATGTTCAAACCTCCCTTTGTCATGATAATGAGGCAGTGCCTGGGCAGCACAGGCTGCCAGCCACTGCAGTGGTTTTCTCTTGTTCTCATGCAGACTGTTTGGAGAAGGAGAGAGAGACGGGCCGCAGAACCGGTCGCCGAACCTGCAGTTGACCCACTCCAAAGCACATCAATAAGCTAGAAACACCGCTTTGTGCAGACAGCCAGGAAAGAGCCATTAGATGACCTGTCTCGCAGATTTTGCTTCTTTTACAGTTTAACCTTTTGTTGAAGTTCCTAGGAATACAAAAAAGGGAAACAGCTTAGAGAGAAGTAACGGGGTATTTTGTGGTGTGGGACTGGGCGTCGGGGTTCCACGTGTGACTGCGGCTGGGCTCAGGCCGGGACTCTGGTTCTCAGGTTTGGATGAGGAAGTTGTGTCTGCCATCCTTTAGGAAGGAGAAATATATCTCATGTTATCACTGCTCTTGACTGCAGAAACGCACTCCAAGGACAGCCTGGCAGTGCAATTTGCTGATGGGAAGGTATTGCCTAGATGAGAATTGCTGCCGGAGCAGAGAGGGGAGGATTACAGTAGGCTTTCTTGGTGTGGGTCTTCCTATCAAGTTGGATGTTTTGTTTCTGTTTGGGTTTTTTGACTGCTTGCCACTCTTCTTCAAGAAAGACTCTTCTTCAAAGAAAATTCCATGTTTTAGTCCTTCAGATAACCACCTGCGAGATGGGGCACAGCTACCAAGTGTCAGTCTGACTTTAATGACAGCAGTCATTAAAAGATGCTGTAGGCTTGCATCTGGCTTAATGTAATTTTTTTAATTATCTTCTTTCAATGGAACGTTGACGTAAGTTAGTTCGTATACTGTGTGGTAAGTAGAAGAGGAGCAATATGTTTGTATTGAACGTTTCCTGATACAAAGGCTTAATCTGACTTGGCAGGATCTCCTTGGGCAAAGTCTGATTGACCTGAAGACAGTGTCTGCTTGAGAAAGGTCTGTGGCACTGGCAGAGAGATGTAAGAGCAGTTTAGGTTATTTAAAGCAGCATCAGTTAGACGTGGTGTTAAATGGCTGAAATGCGTCAACTTTCATTACCTCTTCATGCACGTGGTCTAACACCTTTGGGTTTGGTGGGTTTTTTCCCCCCTTTTGGCTGCCTTTGCAGTGTTCGTTACCATTAGAGACCCACTGCAGTTTTGGGAGAACAAATGAGGACAGGATTGAGCCCTTTAGTTTTTTTGATCTGGTTTGGGGCAGCCACACATGTGTGCCTTTTTTTTTTTTGTTGTTAAATTTGCTAAATTGATCCTGATCCTCGTTGAGGTACTTGCGTGAAGTCCATGAATGGATTTTGTGCCAGTATATAAAATAGAGGAGAAGCAGACGTCAGAGATCAGAAATGAAGTTCTCGTCCCCAGTCCTGGTTGGTGTGTGGTTATCCGAGCTGCACGTTCATTAAGAATTTGTCCAGTGTAGTCTGGTTCTCTTGCACTGGCACGTTTACCGCATCCCTTGAGATTAACTGTGCATCCTAACAGGGCAAGAAGATTTTCATCTGGAGTTTTCTTTTTTAGTAATTTTGTTTCATTTTTCCTCCTAATAGCCCCCCATGCTGGTTTTTCTGCTTGATGTTTACACCTTTCAAACACATATAGATATGTATCTTGTCCTACTAAGCTATGCTCTTGCTTAGAGCTGGACGTATTCAGATCTTTTGATCTTTCCTTAGAAATTTTTCCCTTCAAACCCTTAAACATTTTTGTTGTTTTCTTTGTACTCTGTTCAATTTGTCAATGTCTTTCTGGTAATGAGGTGTCCAGAAGTGAATACATTATTCCATTTATGGATTAATTACATCTGTAGAGAGAGGAGACTGTAGCATCCTGCTATGTGATATGTGTTTCTGTGTTTTCTGTCTCTGAAACTAAACTGTCTTTTTAGCTGCCGCATCCTTCTGCAATTTCATCTCGAGCTGCTTGCCCTCTGCCTTTCCAAGTCCCTGTTTGGATGGATGCATTCCCAACATCTCCTTCTCAGAGCATGGGTGTGTTTTGGAGATACATCTCTTCAGTATCGATTTTATTTTTTCCAAACAGAAAAATCTTCGTATGATTTTTCCATCTTCTTTCAGATCTGTCAGGTTTGGGAGGGCCTCCCGAAGAGGACGGGGAAATTTCTTCTTTGAATGATGTTGACAAGGTGGTCCTGAGAGAAGATAGGCACCTTTCTTAATTTAACATGTCCTAGTCAATCAAAGCAATACTTCCTTTGTATGTATTTATTTTCCCTGTCAAGTCCTGCAGTGTGTTTCAGTGCGTAGTAGGCAAAATTGAATAAACCGTATTCTTTCCTCTTCCAGATTGTTCACAAAGCTGTTCAGATTAAATCTAACACAGATCCAAGTGATACCTTGGCAGTTTCCTCCAACTCCTTTGCTTTCGGTTGGCCTCGAGTCTTGCAGGTGCTAAATCCTAATCTCTTCTGAAGTAGGGAGAATTGAAGCTGCTCAGATTTTTGCAGGACTGTTGCTTTTAATTTCAGGAATGACTCTCAAAAATGATACCATAATCCACGTGGCATTTCCTTTCTTCTTTTCATTAAATAAATAACATGTGCTAACAAACCAACTGGGCGTAACAAGAGGTGTTCTCGGCAAATCTGTACTTCTTGCAGCTTGCTGAGCTGCTATCTGCAACAGATACTTTTTTTCTTAATGTTTTTCCCGTTCTTTTGCTAGGAATAGAAGTTAATTGCATCCATCCGTTTAAGTAATTTCCAGAATTAGGTGTTAGACTTATGTTTTGAAGGAATTTGCTAAATTTCCCTTTTAAAAAATAATTCTTCACAAATAACAACACTTGATTTCTTTGGTTAATTGCACAGATTGAGTGATTTGGCACATGTCTGCATTTTCCAGATACTCCCTTTTTCTCTCCTTCAGTGGTAGCTATTTTTATAAGCTCTCCATCACTCTCTGGTAGTGCAAGCATCTTTTCTTAATTTACTTTTGAAGACAAATTTAATAAAGGAATTCCCCTTCTTAGCCACATTTGAATCATTCTTTTTATCTTTTATTAATTCCCCTACTACTTCTTAACCAGGTTTTCATTTGTATGTTTATAAATAAGTCCTCCCTCATTCCTTAATCCTTTTGTCTTGCATTAGCTCATACTGTATTTTATTGTTAACATTTAATTGACTCTGTAGGAATTAAATGTCCATGTGGTACTTGCTTGTTTGTTCTCATCCTTGTTTGCAGTGCTATTCTTCTTAGTACTCCAGCTCGTACGAAGACATGCTGAATGCTTAAATGCTTAGGGTTTGGAGGGGTTTTCTCTGCTTGTAAGGTTTTTGGGTTGGTGGGTTTTGGTGGGTTTTTTTGTTGTTCTGGTTTTGTTTTAGCAATATTATATTAATTGTGGTATTTTTCTGAAGTTGCCAACTGGCACATTTTCAGCACAGATGGAATCCGTGGAATCCCTTTCATTGTCTTTAGGGATGCTGGAGGTGCCTCATCTGGAAAGACACTGAGAAAATCTTATAGAAATGGAGCTGAAGTTTCCTCTGTGGCTTTACATGGCGAAGGAAGCAAATAGCGTGATTTAGCTGAATTGATGTGGGTTGTGGCCACTGGTCCCAAATTTTAGTAAGCCCGTGATGAAAAGATAAGGTACAGTTCAACTATCTAGCAGCCGTAACGCAAAATCATATCCTAGATAAATTCAGGCTAACTTGGAACTGTCCTTAGTCACTTAAAATCCTCTGCAATGGATTGGTCTGGGAATTTTTTTTTTACTTCTCATTATTTTTCAATCTATCTTTGGATTTGCAGCAAAATGCTACAGCCTCTTTCAGTTGATTTTTCAGTGCTGATAACTCAACACAATAATTTAGTCAACCTGATCTTCCCTGTTGAATTTCAGCTTATTGGCATTATAATTAATTTTGACATGTAACACCACCCCTCCAACTTTCACTCCCAAATCTATTAACATGTAATGATGAAAAGTATGCTCTATGCATAATATTGTTTGGGAGTTATAGATCTTACATCCTTGTTGTCTGAGAGTAAGAGTATTAACTCCTGCATTAACTCCTGCTAGCTGTAGCTTGCTGGCGACTGAAAATGATCTGAAGTTTCTTAGTTTGTGGTGACAAATCTGAGTCTAAACCAGGAAGTTAGAGTCGTATTTTATTAAAACTTGAGCTCAAGTATTTCAGCTCAGAGTCTTTTCACTGTACTTTCTAATGTGCTAATTATAAAATACCGGACTGCATTACATCATGTCCAGCCTCACTGCTTCGTAGTATTTATAGGTCTGCAGCTTCTTTTGCTCGGCTTTCATCAACTTACAAAATTTGATGAAGGCCGTCAGTGGCAAACACCCTCTACCCCCAAAAAACCCCTCCACGCATTTGTTACAAAGGCCGTTAGCGATTACATCACTGGCGTGTAGTTAGATTTCATTTTCCTTCTGTACTTAGTAAAACTCGAGAATGAATGCCCATGAGGAATTAGGCTATAAAGACTCTGGTGGAGGAAGTACGTTAAAAGCAATTAGCAGAAATTTAACAAAGTAGATGAAAATCAAATCTCGGCGCTCTCTGAATTTCCGACCTGGCGCTCTGCGGTCCCGGCGGTGATGTTTCCAGGAGGAAAGCGTGGTGCTGGGGATGGGGGAGCTGCGCTGCCGACAGCACACGCGGCTTTATCCTGGCTCCTGCATGTTGGGAGTGGGCAAGATCTGCAGCCCCGGGAGCTGGCAGAAATTCTGGGAAATGCACGTTTTTCACAGCCAAGAGTCTTTCTGTCACTTTTGGTTTTTTATGTTACTGTCGTGACAGTGTCTTTGATGGAGATGCCAATTCCTGGCTGTCTTTGGTTTTAGGTTTGGGGTTTTTTTTGTTTGTTTCTTTCTACCTCCCGTCTCCTTTTTTCGTATTAAAGACGAAGGAAAATGGGCAGATTGGTCCTGCTTGGGGAGCAAAACCGAACAGCTGGTGTGGTTTTAGATCAGAAGGGGAGAAAGCGAGAGTAAACGAGTGCTTGGAGAGAGAGAGAGCGCAAACATTTAGGGGAAAACCCGTTTCACTTTATTCTGCAAACAAAATGGAAGTGTTAGCAAAAGCGGAGTGTCTGATCCACTGAGAATTGGGGTGATGGGCTTAATGCTTTTCAAAATAAGCGTTTAGAGTCTGCCCTCTTCCTGGTGTGCAAGTGAAGTATCGCTTCAGCTGCACTGGTCTCTGAAAGACGGCGAGGTGGAGGAGCCTCTCGTTATTTCTTCTAACAGCAATATAATATAAGCCATCTATTGTTATCAGCAGATACTGAACTGGAACGCTCTTTGAAAGGAAACTGAGAATGAAAAGGACCAAGATGCAGCAAAATGCTTTGGCTCTGCTAAGTTTGGTGTGCCAGTGCCTGACTGGCCCCGGGGAGGAGGAGGAGGAGCTGCAGATGGGTGCTGCGCATCCTCTGCAAACCTGACGGAGCCCTGGGGAAGGGATGGCTGAGAAGCAAAACCTGCCTGCTGAGCAGGGATCTGCTCGGGGTGGGTCCTCTCCCACCCTCTGCCATGGAGCGGCCAAGCGGCAGGAGGTATGGGGTCTGGGGGCTGCAGGAGATGGTGGGATTTAGGTCACTGGTGATTAGGGGCACTCGGCTGAGATGGGGAGAGATGAGTGGGAGTCTTTGCTGGTGGGATTGTTCCTGAGCTAGGGTTGCATTCCCACTGCAATCGATCCACTCAGTGTTAGTGATGGGCTGAGTCCTATCAATTTGTGCCAACTCTGAGGAAGACTGAGACCCTTGGATGGTTGTAGAGCTCCTACTCACCAAATATCGGTGGGGAGCTGGGCACCAGGCTGCCCTGGACATGCATAGCGGTGTGGCACTAAGGTCAACTGGTAGGAAGAGCAGGGAGTTGTGGAGGCAAGGGGATGTCCTTGCACAACCTTGGAACTTGAACAGTCATGGTTCATGGTCATTCTTTTTTGCCGTGACAGCACGCAGGGCGGGTGCCGCTGCGTGGTGTACTGTGCTGGGAACCTGGTCCAGCTGCAGGACGCCCCAGGAGGGCAGGAGGAGCGGCCGTGAGCTGGCACTGCTGCCAAAAATGTGTTTGAACCATGTCGGTAGGCTGGCAGGACTGGACAAATCCGGGAGGGCTTCCAGGTGGGGTGAAGGAATGGGCAAAGCTGGGTTTTTCCCCAGCACTCAAACACGTGCGAAAGCTGAGAAACAAATTAACGTTTGAAGCAGGTCAGCAATTGTACACTGACCCTTGGCAGATGCTCAGAAGAGCAAGGTTTAGTAGCACAGCCTTGTTGACAAAGCACCATCATGTTTCCTCCTAGCTTTAGTGACTGGGATCAGCTAAGGCAAGGGAACGACCCAGGTACCAGCCCTGTTGCCCAAAACAGCTGGCCCAAAACAGGGTCCTCTGGCAGGGAGGCAGTGGGGAGGAACCACCGCACCTCCCGCACAGCCTCAGGTTTAAATATTAATGGGGATGCAACTGCTTATCGTCCCCATTTCTGCCACGAATCTTCAAAATGCCCTGCCTTCCTCCCCTGGTTTTCATGGATTGCCAATGAGGACTGAAGCAGGGAAACTAATTCTTCACTTTATAGCTGGGCACAAAATCTGGGTATAATGTATAATCAAGTTGTCGAGTGTGCTGTCAGGCAACTATGTGGGTTTTTTATGTTCTGCTAACCTGAAAGGGACAGTCGACTTAAATGGCTTTCTTGCCCCAAAGCTCTTTATCATATTATCAATTAATTTTAAAGCTTGATTCCTTACATTGATAGATGTTAAAGAGCTTGCCAGGATTAAATAACAAACTCCTCCATCTTTCTCCTCACATCCAGTCTGGCTGCTGAAGCAGCTCAGGAGCATATTCCCATTTTATTTGAGAACACATGGTCACAAAGGGAAGGTAAATGCTGCCCAGGATCTTGGTTTATGCAGCCTAAGGGTGCTGGAGTTGCAAAGAAATGGGCAGCATCGGCAGGCCCAACATATGTGTGTATTGGGTTTGTGTGGCAAGGTTT